>NC_143091.1:13069565-13223043 GCF_061535455.1 Colias philodice | reverse complement strand
TCTTTGCGATACGGATATAGCATTTTTCATGGAGGTATTCGATATTAACTTGAGAATATGTAACTTACATTCCTGCTGGATTTAGAGATCTGCGACATAAGCCTCAATTTTATTTTATTTTCAAAGAGAATTTTGATAAAATGTTCATATTCATACACCTATGTCAAACAGTAATCAGCTGATGTACTGACCCCTTTTTTATTTGATTTAATTTTATAAAGTTCAAATCGACTGTTCCCATTTTGTTTTGAGGCCTACTCAATCACAAATATCATGAAGTTTTTGAGGTAAATTTAAAAATGAAATATCGCAAAACGTTGAAGAGACTGTCGCCTACATTGTTTTCAATCTAAAATATTTCTCTTCCAATATCCGGGTTCAGTCGCACAAAATAAATCCATTCATCTTCACGAAAAACACGTTTTTAATTCTAAGCGATTTATTCGACAAACAGAATTAAATTGGAATTCAAAATAAAGTGATTATTTCAAGATGGCGGCTGACAATTGGCGCGAAATGAGGAATTGAGAAGTTCGACCCTTTCGAATAAACAGTTTAATAGACAGGGAGTTGTAAATATTTGTTCGCAAACATTGAGTTAAAGTAAACAGTTATTATTAGATATACCTACAAATATACAAAATAGACGAAAGTCCTCCCACTATAAAATTAACCTCCCCAAGATTTAATATCAATGTGATGATAAATTAGTTCTAGTCTTAGAAATCATTGACGATGTAACTAAATATTATAGACTAGCTTTCCGCCTGCGGCTTCGCCCGCGTTTTCAAAAAAAACCCGCATAGTTCCCGTTCCCGTGGGATTTCCGGGATAAAACCTAGCCTATGTCACTCAGAAATGATGTAGCTTTCCAACAGTGAAAGAATTTTTCAAATCTGCCAAGTAGTTTCGGAGCCTATTCAATTCATACAAACAAACAAACAAAAAATCAAACCTTTCCTCTTTATAATATTAGTATAGAGTATAGATAAAATTTTGTTTTACGCTGATAGTAGAAAGTAATAATTAATCTATACTAATATTATAAAGCTGAAGAGTTTGTTTGTTTGAACGCGCTAATCTCGGGAACTACTGGTCCGATTTGAAAAATTCTTTCGGTGTTAGATAGCTCATTTATTGAGGAAGGCTATAGGCTATATACCATCACGCTACGACCAACAGGAGAGGAGCCACGGGGGTGAAACCGCGCGGAGAGGCTAGTTAATTATAAATCAATAGGTAATTAAAATTTAAAATTATTATAATAATTATTGAGAGACAAAAAGCATATCATATCGAGTAATCCAATCGAAACGCAAAATAAATTACCGATAATGGAAAACATAAAATACGATTAATACATAATCGCTTCCATTATGACGATTAAAGTACAAATACAATAACCCAGCCATTACCAATACCGCCGTCAAACTTTTAATCCCAAACTACAACCATAATGTGCGCTCGATCGGCTTACACGCTGTCCGTCCGTCACTTAATCCCGTCAAAGTAAGCCGGTGACGAGGGAAATCAGCCCGCGCGTTTATTATTCATGGCGACCAGCGCGCCGCTTCATTATGACCATCGGGCCCACTGGGCTTGTCATTGTCATCCCACTTTTGGGTTCTGCGGCCAGCTTTTACTGTGCCCACTTTTGCTACATGCGCTGCATGTTGTTGTGGTTATGTCTGGGTTGAAAAATTCAGTTTTGAACTTTTTTGCTACCGTATTAAATTTTGTTACGTAATGTTACTTGGAACTTGCTGAACTTATTAAAGCTTAGGCCATTTTTTGATATTTATATTTAAAAAAGCAGCTGTAAAACTAATTGTTGTTTATTTTTATTGAAGTGAAACTTCTTTATCGGGGTTGGAAAAAAAATTAGTGTTTCGTTACGCGTGACATTTTTCCGTTACGCGCCATCTTTTTCTTATCCCTACCACGCGTGATTCGACGTATTTCTGTAAAGTTGCATATAGTAAATTATTTTTTGAAAAATAAGGTCATAAAGAAGTTTCACTTCTTACGTGTGTACACTAGTACACGCACACATTTTTTTTAGTTACACATAAAGTAAATATTTAAAAGCTACCTGATATTCTAACTTCTAACTACATTATGATCCAATAAAAACACTTTCCAGTGGAGCAGTTCCCGTAATTGGCGAACAGCCGACACTTACTCTGAGCGATACGTGCTATGATTCACAACGCGCCCTCTTTATCCGTAATTGTTTGATGTTTCATGTTTCGTCTTTGAACACTTTATTTTCACACATCGGAGGTTCAAATATGAAATTCTATTTTTGTATGAGCTTTTATTGAGGAGGTAAATTCAAATGTATTCTGAAATCAATACAAAACTAGGGATTATTTTTTTCAGTGATTTGATTTATAATAATGCGGTCGATATAACGTCGCATCTTCTAAGAATTGTAAATGATTGATTGAGAAATGCGATACGAGAAGTTTTTTCCAAATTATATTTTATCTTCCATTCTTTCTAGTATCATACTGCCAACGATCAGCCTGGTTTTTGGTAATCAATTTTGCTTCGCCAATATCCATCATTAAGGTCGAAAATTGAATGAAACAGCGTGCTACGTCACGTACACACCACGAAGGTGAACGCCTCAGTTCAGGATTAATATCATCCAAACTGTCAACATGCTTCCACCGACACTTGATAGTAGATGTAATTAATTATTGGGTGACAGCGTACCGAGTTACGAATTAGACGAAGGACCGCACAGTAATTCAGTTGCCGGCGGGAACTTCTCCAATTAAATACGTGATACATGGTTGACGGGTAAACTAAAAGGACTTAATGAATCTTGTACTTAATATGTCTATTCCGTTGTATACTGATGTTTATCAAAATGAAATGAATAAGTTTCAACTAGTTTCAACTGAAATGTATGTATATATTATATTAGTATATCAGTAAGTTATAAGTTCTGTTTCAGTCATTTTTATTCTTCTGGAAAGAAACAATTAGTTTTTTATTTATTTACTAGCACAATCACGAAATGAATCACACATTTGTTCCCCAGTAATGGACGTGGCATGGGAGGTGCGAGCGCAGGCGACGCACGGCGTGGCGGGCGGCGTGGCGCTGCTGAGCTGCACCGCGCCGCCCAGCGTGCGCCCGCACCTCACCGTCACCGGCTGGTTCCGGGATGGCGCACTGCTCTCCTCCATCGATGGGGACACTGGTCAGTGGAAACACGTATAAGACAATATAACGAAGAGGTTGCATGCAGAAATAAGTATAATAGCAGTAAGTTTTCGATTTGAACGTAGTACTGAATGTCATATTATCACGACTCGACAAAAAAATTTTTGTTCTTTGTCCTAAAGTTTATACTATTATTTTCCAGTTAGTTATGCACAAAAATGAAAAGAAAATACCTTTTTTCGGTATAAAGTTTGCTTTTGTGATAGTTATAATAATAATACTTTAAAAAGACCGCGCGGTGAGAGTGGGGTATTAACGTTTACACTGTGCCGCTAGATGGCACCCGAGTGATAAACAACCATCAGGTGTTATTTACAAGCCTAGAATAACTTAAAATGTCGTCACGAAAGTGCAAATACGATGCTGATGCATTTTGTTTTATATGTGGTCAATTTATTAAAGTTCGAGACGTGAAATATGAACTAAAGACATCTCACGTTCTCTGTGAAGCCTATGAAGCATATTTTGACTGTCCTGTACGAATCAAGATAAGCCATGGGCTCCACATGTTGCTTGTTATATAGTTATATAGTAAAAGGTGTTTGGAAGGTAAGGCAAATTACAAATTACAAATTTTAAGGCCATGGGCTGCAGGATGTCATTAAAAGTACATAATATGCTGCATGCTCATTTGGATAAATTTAAAAACAATATGGGAGTCTATTCCGAAGAGCAAGGAGAATGTTTCCATCAGGACATCATGAATTTTGAACAACGCTATCAAGGCCAATACAATGAAAACATGATGGGCGACTATATTTGGGGCTTATTGAGAGAAAGTAGCTATGAACATAAAAGAAAAAGTAAAAGTGTGCACTTTTAAGGTATTTTCCACTTTTCTGTAAGCTAATTTGATAGTAAAACTTAATAAAAATAATAAACATTTTTATTTCAATAGTTTTATTTTCAATCAAAAATTAAAATCCGAGATTTTTAAAAATTTCGTTCAATCAGTCTTCTAAGCACAAAAGCAAAGTTTTTCATGCCATATATTTTTTTTCCGTCTAATTACGACCTGAACTACCGAAATTTAATGCTTTGCAACCAAGTCAAATTTCATGGTGACCCGTTGTTATTATGAAGTCATAAAGGCCGCATCAAAAGAGTTAAAATTTCACTGAATCCATGTATTACGCAAGCCGTTTTATTACACTTTCAAAATGTACTTTTACACTAAATGTTATTAAGAATTGATCCCTCAACAGCATCATTTAAATGAGCAATAATGAGCCTTATAACCATTCCGCCCCGAGCTGTGTGCTCATACCGTTGATTGATAAATGAACAACAATAATCGCGCAATAAACTACGAGCTTAACATATCGATATCATTTTGGAGACTCGCCAACGCTTCCACAGAGTATAAATTCCAAATTAATTTCTCTTTCGCTATTGCTTGGGGTATTGATGGATACTTATTACTTAGTTTAATATGTGATAGGTTGCGACGTTAAGTAGCATAATTTACCAATTACATAGCACAAAGCGATGGTAAAAAATTGCCAAGCTTCGACTGGGAAGTGAGAAATAATATTAAAGTTATAAAAATAATATTGAAAGCCTTCTTCTTGCTATGTTGTTGGATGTAGTACCTACTCTTACACATCAAAATATAGCATCATCAAATTAAAAAATATTTTTAAAAAGGCATACAGCAAAGCATTAAAAAGGGCACCATTCCCTAAAGAATTCGGAATTCTCCCGAAGGGCGAGATTATTGCCCAGGGAGGGTGCGAATTAAGAATTTTTCCTACAAAGCTGTCCACGACAGAAACAAGGCTTTATGAGTTTTAATTCTCTCGATTGGATGAAGAAATTCAATTAACTTTCTCGTTTTGGATTCGCTGTTTTCAATCTCATAGCCAACTATTGGGAAATTATTAAATTCGGCTTATTGTAAATAATGGACAATTGTGTTTTTTAATGAAAATAATTTTATTTTTGCGTAACGAGCATACGATTGTTATTACAGCAGTATACCTACAGTTGCCACCGTGTTCTGTATGTTTTTAATATGCAGCATTTTAAAATATGTATCGTAATAAAAACATAAAATGAAAATGTTCCCTTGCAAATTTATCAGACAATTTAGGTGTACTGAAAAAAAATACATTTTATAACCGGTAGCAGATTGCTTCGTCAATTAAGTAAAAATAAAAATGATTAACTGCTAAATATTAAACAATTTATGAAAAAAAAAAAAACATCTTCGAGCTGGCGCACTTTTTATATTCTGCTCATATCGACAATAATACTGTTAATAGAATACAATTGGAAATATTATTAAGAACATCTTTACCGAAACCACTGCACGCATTCAGATGAATAGTGATCTTGATTCGATAGCTAGAAGACTTGTGTAGGTAACTAGGTAGGTTGAAAATTTACAGTGATTATAAAAGGATATTCATTTTATAGTTACTTAAACATATTATTAAATCAATTCAACACAACGTGTTTAAATAATTCTTAATTAATAGTGAATAAATTTAATGATAATATTACAAAATCATTTCAGAACAAATTGCGTGTTAAAAAAACTATAGTCCCGTGCAATAAAGGTCCCTTTTTATGCATTGAAAAATATTTTTGCGTTTATTTTTCCTCAGCAAGTTTTTATGTGGTAAAAATTAACACAATAAGCCGGATATGGAATTGAATAGAATGACGCTGAGCTTGTAATTGAATAAAATCTGCGGTTATTTATAGTCTTTATTAATATAATAATTAGTCAAAAATACTTTTTTCTCAAACAGAAATCGGCTATAATAATTTTTGGCGAAGTGGTTTGCATTATGTTCAGTTTCAACTGAACTGTTGATGAATGAATGCTTTAGTGTTCTGAATTCAGATGCTACAATTTATTTGGTTTAATTGTCGACACGATAAGCGCAGTGGCAGTAATATCTTTTGCACCGTTATTATATTGTAATTGCTCATCTATAAAAATAATCGTTAATTACGGCTATAATTTTTGTAGCTTTCCTGGTTTGTTGAAATTTTAAATTAAATTTGAACGTTGTTTTTAAATGTAACATTTTTAATTTATACATTGTTATAATAATATGAGCACTTTTATTCATCCCATTCCATACATACGAAGTTATAAAGGTTATTCTCATTTTTATTACTATACTGATTTAATAGCATATCCACATACTAATTTGAAACCTTCGAAAGCCGGTAACATTCTCTCAAAAGTCGTCTCTGTGAATACTTTGGGCAGCTGTGGTGATCACCTCTTCAGGTGGTATACGTCCACTTTATAAATAAAAAATAATAATAAATGATTCTTTGATAATAATACATTCATCACAGCAACTGATAGTCTCAAACGATAGAATTGACATAGTTTTACTTCAATTACTCGCTCTTCCATGGCTCCCAACATCTAGCGGGAATATATTTTATTTTCCCGTTCGTTTCACTGCCAATAAGCATCAAATAGAAAACTCTTGAGAGAAAAGCTTATGTTTACGAGACGACAGTAAAAATAAAACGAGATAAGTTTACTATACACTGGGCAAGATAAAGTAAAATGCATTTTTCAGTTGTCTTTCAGCTAAAATAATTATGGTGCTAAAATGGTTAAAAAAATTTACTTCATAAAAGTAATAAAGTCTCTTATTCTCAAATTGGAATCAGTGCTATCTTGCATAAACTTGAAAATTGCTAACCATGAACGAACAACATGACCGAATTGATGCTATGGTATCTAATACATTAAAATAATTAATGATTATCAATGTAGGTTTTATGAGAAATCAATTCATTCGCTCTGCTAACGCCATAGGGCCAATTCACATATTATTTTGTATCTAAATTTTTAAGCCCTTAACTCAGTGTGTTCCGCGCCTTATGTGCTTCAAGACTGAGAATAAGCAGAACGAATTAGATTTAAAAGTTTCGACGGAGAGACGTTAATGCAAGTTTAATGTCCACTCGGAAGATGTCCAGGGTTATGACACTAATTAATGGCGGAACTTTTATTTAGAAGATTAGCATTAAATGAGATAAACAGTATCTTTTAAATCTGCTCACAGTTCTATTGAAGGAGCTGAGCGTCTTAAGGGCAAGAAACGAAAAGAGACTTTTTTCGACATTTGCCTTTCGAATAGCAAAAGAAAATTTTAATTAATTTAAGGATCACATTTTAGAAGACGGCAGACGATGATAAGGAAAATAAAAATTGAAGAATTTTGTTACAAAATATATTTTGAACACCAAATGTTTATATCGCTTATTATAATTTTCTTTTAATATTGATTATTTTTCCGACCCAAATATCGACCAATAGAATTGCACCATTCGACGTCACGTGGTACAACCTACATGGTATTATACTGATAATTTTTTGAAAATTTTCTCTGGTCGTTGACGTCAAACTGACAGGTTGAATTCAATTGTGAAATTATTGGCCGACATTTGGGACGGAAAAATAATCTCCCGAATACCACACGAGCTTCAAAATTATCTGGCATTTCCCTCAAGGTTCCCTGCAAACAAATAAAGTCGTCAAGTTTTTCAGGAAAAATCACGCGCGCTTTGCGCTCGTGATTTTTAGGGTTCCGTAGCCAAAATGGCAAAAACGGAACCCTTATAGTTTCGTCATGTCCGTCTGTCCGTCTGTCCGTCTGTCCGTCTGTCACAGCCGATTTACTCGGAAACTATAAGTACTACAGTGATGAAATTTGATGGGAATATGTGTTGTATGAACCGCTACAAAAATATGACACTAAATAGTAAAAAAAAGAATTGGGGGTGGGGCCCCCCATACATGTAACTGAGGGATGAAATTTTTTTTTCGATGTACATACCCGTGTGGGGTATCAATGGAAAGGTCTTTTAAAATGATATAAAGTTTTCTAAAAAACATTTTTCTTAAAGTGAACGGTTTTTGAGATATCAGCTCTCAAAGTCGTAAAAAGTATGTCCCCCCCCCTCTATTTTTATAACTACGGGGTATAAAATTCTAAAAAAAATAGAGGTGATGCATGCTAATTAACTCTTTCAACGATTTTTGGTTTGATCAAAGTATCTCTTATAGTTTTTGAGATAGGTTGATTTAACTGTAATTTATTATATTTGCTGCTACGGAACCCTTTGTGCGCGAGCCCGACTCGCACTTGGCCGGTTTTATTTTTTAACCTTGACTAAAAACTTGACTCCTTCATTTGTTTGCAACGAACCTATCGGAAAATACCCGATAATTTTGAAGCTCTTGTGGTATTATAAGTGATAATTGAGTCGGTATTTGTTTATTAGCAAATGAATAATTAATATCCCGAATTTATATGAATGAAGAATCTTTCAAGTGACATAGTTATGTCGCGTAGATATTGTTGAATGGAATATTATAGAGACATCATGCAGTTTGCTCGATTGTTTTCCTTACGTCCTATAAACAGGTCCTATTAATTTGTGCCAAAAGTGTAACGTCTATTTAAACGAAGATACACCAGAAAAATAAAGCTCGCGACAAAAGCAACTAATTACCCAATTAGTGGCGATGAGTCGGAGCGGAACGTTAGAATGATGTGTCGACAATATGGCCTTATTGACTATCAGTTTGTTGAGTTTTCACTTCTTTGTGAAGACAATTGCGTTTTATAAGGATTCGTCTAGTTTCCGTTTGAATAAATGAATTGATTTGATTTGTAGACAATTGAACATTCAGTAATTAACTTGTTGTTAGTGAGGAGTCTGCGTTGCTAGTTTATACAGCAATAATGATGGAGGTATCCGTTTGTAGATAGTTACCTATACTCGTACACTATGTTTACTTTATTTACTTAAACTACAAAGCATGTTTAGTATTAAAGAGTAACAAAACTTCATACATTCTTACAAACTTTCGCGTTTGTAATATAAGTAGGAAGTCCGCCCGGTTAAAACAATTTTATTAAAGCGTGTTTTTTTTCATATTCACTACCGAAAAATATCAATGAAAGAAATGTTGTAACTCAATTACGTAAAAGGTCAAACAAATTTATATGTAATTTATTTTACAGCTTAGGATAACACACGGGATACTTTTTAACCCCGCTTCATCCTACGCAAATGGAAAGGGGCTTTTATATAAAATTACGTCAGTTTAATAAAATAAAACAATTCGATGTTACAAACGTTAGATAGGTACATGTCGATGTTTAAATTTTAATTGTGCAAATCATAAACAGTTAATTTTGCTTTGAAAAATATGATATCTAGTACTTGTTATCCTTTTAAATTAAAAAAAAATCCTAGAAAAATTGTTTTACCCGGGCGGAGCCAGGGTGATCAGCTGGTATAAATGTTAAATTATACTGAAGTGAATTCTTAATAAAATAAAAACTGTACTATACTGTAAACATGTAAGCACTGTGTAAAAATACATTTTTCTTTTTTATAAATCAATTTCTACATTAAAAAACCAAATCCGGATTTTCATTCTGGTCCTCCTCATTGATAGTAAAACTTTTCGAGTGTAGATCGGTTGAACATGCCATTACCAGAGCCGTTCGATATAACATATCACACAGAGATTACGCAACAATCAAGGCACAAAGTTCGATCGAGATGCAATCTCTGATTGCTGATAGAATTATGCAAATCGTCCCGGCTACTTATCGGGAGTCCCGGGCTATGCCTGATCACACCGGAGATAGTTGCTGCTATCGGTATACAATGTAGGTCATTGTTGTTTCCATATTGGTATTATGCTAGTTTGGTAGGTGTAATGGTTGGTTTTGTTGGACTTAATCAAAATATCGGCTAATAATATAGATTTCTATAAGACAAAAATGTATTTTTCTTCTACAAGCTACAAAACTGTATGGTATATATTTTTTTTTTTTTTTTTGATGTCACAAATCTGCAATCAGTCAAACAACTATAAGCAGATCGGTTGAGTTTATTTGGACGATTGGACGAAGGTAAGGCCAGTGCCTTAGTTCGTCTTAATTAGGAAGCACATCAGCTCTCTTCAGTCTGTGTATACTTTTAGGCTGTAAAAGTATGTGTGATAATGGGTTTGGGTGTGATGTCAAACGATCTCTGTATTTAGCTGTATAGCGTTTTGCTTCATCAGTGACTGTGGGCATTTCCAGATATTCGTGGATTTCTGAATTGCGGGCGTACCATGGAGCAGCTGATATCGATCTTAGAATATTGTTCTGTGTTCTTTGAAGGCAGTTTATATTGAATTTACTGGCCGATGACCACAACTGAATACCGTAAGTCCAAATCGGTTTAATCACCGAGCAGTAAACTCTCAGTTTATTGCTCAGGGATAGGGTCGATTGCCTCCCAAGAAGCCAAAGTATGTTTCTGAATCGAAAATTTACTTCATTTCGCTTATTTTTTATGTGTTCCCTCCATGTCATCCTTCTGTCCAGATAGAACCCCAGGTATTTGACACAGGTTGATTGTGGTAAGGTGTTGTTACCTAATTTGGGCGCTGAGCAGTTCCCGCGTCGCAAGGTGAACGTTATGTGATGAGATTTTGGGACGCTAGCTTTAATACGCCACTTGTTAAGCCACTCATTTGTGTAATCGAGTTGAACTTGTAGTAAATTAGTCGCCTCCTCTGGGTTGGTGTTACAATGTAGGACCAATTACAATGTGTTATAATGTAGGACCAAGAACCGATCCTTGGGGTACTCCGGCATAGCAGATATGTAGAGCAGATCTGGCATCTCCATATTTTACTCTAAACATTCTTTCACTGAGGTATGAGGCTAGTAAAGGATAGAAAGTATGCGGAATATTTTTTTTTATTTTGTATAGTAACCCTTTATGCCAGACTCGATCGAAAGCTTGTTGGATGTCTAGGAAAACAGCCGAACAATATTCTTTTTTCTCTAGACAGTGTCGCACAGTGTGGTAGACTCTATGTACTTGTTCTATGGTCGAGTGTTTCCTTCGAAAACCGAACTGGTGGTCAGGTATGACTTGGTCAGAATCTATAAATGGGCGTAACCAAGTAAGAGTAAGCTGCCAAACTCTACGAAGGCGACGCTTTTCACTTATTTTTTCGCGTAATTCAAGTGGAATCAAAGTATTGCCATGTGACTCTTTCAATATAGGAGTGCTTATCCACGCTGCCACTTGAATCAAGTTTGTTATGTATAGCATTTTCTACGTCTTCAGCAGTTTTAAGTGGAAGCTTGAGAATAATATTGTCCTCTAGATGTTTTCGGAAGCAGTTCCAGTCTGTTTTTACATTGGTTAAATACGAGCTCTGGGTATCTCGGAATAAAGCAGTCGAACCCACAGTCAACAGTACTGGTGTGTGATCAGAAGATCCATCTAGGCTTGTCTCGATATGAGTATTCTGTTGACATATACCTTTTGTTATAAAGAAGTCCAGAAGATCGGGTGTTTTATTGATATCAGTGGGCCAGTATGTGGGTTCTCCAGTTGACATAGTGAGCAAATGGTTGGCTTCGACACTATTTTTCAATTCCCTGCCTCGGGGAGTTATCAGTCTCGATCCCCAGTACGATGGATATACTGTATGGTATATGAATAAATAAATTTCTTTTGTATATCAAGTATGCAAATTTTAATAATACATTCTAAAGGAGAAACAAACTCCTCTCTAAAGCAAATACATTTAGGGTCAAAATTATACTATAAAACTTGTGAACCGAAGGACTGCTCTACTAAACACCCCACTCGAGAAAACAATGTTATCAGATCTATCTGCTAAAAGCTTGCCGAGTGAGACAGACAGATTATCCCCCTGTTGGTTGAAGCAGGACGGCGAATAAACATTCCCGCATTTAGAATTCATTGAAAAACTCCGCGCTGAAAGTTATCTGATCGTAAAAGATGACGCGCCAACTGGACAGAAAATCTCGCTAAATTCTTTATAAATTGTTCCGAGACTAATTTTTTGCAAACGACTTTCAAATGTTTGTCATAGAAAATCTAATTTAAAACTTTTATTTTAAGGGTTGGTTTGTTTGGAATGTGAAATGGTTATGTTGGTATTTATAATATCTGGAATAACCAGTAGAAATGTATTCAAAATATTTCCCATGACCGAATTTAAAACACTAAGATCAAACATATTCTACTCTTATAACCTTATGAGTAACGACTGAAAATAATATGTAATGTAGCAAGACACGACGTGCAGCTCCTAACTTCCACCTTATTATAATAATGAAGTTATTATTCAGCTCCATTTTTAAGACTTAAAATGGCCATGAATTTGAAGAGCGCATAAAACACCGCAGCGAGGTGACATCACCAATTCTATAAATGCTTAAGTGCACTCGATGGAAGGTTCCTAATTTCAAAGTCATGAGAATTTCACAGCTTCTGCAACTATTTGTCGTGTTAGGTGTTTGAGATACCTGACATCGTAATGCAATTTTTACTATACATTTTAATGTAAGTGTGGACCTTTTTATTTGTCTACTACAAATAATTAGTCAAATTTCTACTAGTCTAATCTAAAAACATTGTAGAGATTTTACATTTCTAAACATTTCTCGTTTTGACATTGTAATTCTGAAGAAGCTTAAATATGGAACGATGTTTCATGAGAAAATTAACCGTTTTATGTTAAGTCTTTTCTGTAAATAATATAACACCCGCGTTGTTATGGGTTCAGACAGACAACGCGGTTCCGTTATTCTGAAGAGTTATGTTTACACATATTATTTACTGACACGAAAAGGACAGCGAAAGGGTCTTGAATAATAAAATTTATATACTTACTTTTATTATCCTCAATAATGAATAGAAATTTGAAGAGTTCTTTAGAGATCCCTATGGTACAGAACTGACACATGTTCACTTATGGACCAACAAATTATTGTATAGGAACTTACTATTAAAATCTTTGTACATATTATTATGTTATAGAAGACTTTTAAATATTTCAACATAGAAAAATTTCTGCACTTTATCATCTTTCACAGGTCCATACGTAGTGGCAGGTGGTCGGGGTGATGTCCTGGTGATCAGGAACGCGCGGCCCGACGACGCCAGCTCGTACTCCTGCGAGGCGCTGCATCAGCTCACTGGAGAGAAGCGGAGGAGTCCACCAGCCATGATTGCTGTTTCACGTAAATTTTATTTGAGCTTTTATTTCCGATTTATTGTTAAGAGGGTAAGCTTAGAGGGTAAGATTCTATGTAAAGTTAAATCGCCTCCTATTATAGGATTACCTACCTAATATTTTTCCAACGTTTTCATTATTCAAAAATAAGTGTTTGTATTAGGTATTCGTACATTGTGTTTATTAATGATTTATTAGTTCGAGTTATAGATTAGGTATAAATTACAACTTCTGTGTTTATTCGATAGCTTTAGGTACAGAAATCTACAGCTTTACCTCAAGTTTATGGTAAAGTCTCAATTAAAATAATTTCTACAATTTCACCTGTAATTGGAAACGATACCTGTTCAATTAAATTGAGACGAGTTTCAATGGGTATTCATTTGAGTAATTCGTGTTCCGCAGCGCTAGTTTGATCCAGACATCTAATGCATTTTCTAAAGTTATATTCCGTACTAGGTTTCCGCCCGCGGCTTCGCCCGCGCAGTCAAAGAAAAACCCGCATAGTGCCCGTTCCCGTGGGATTTCCGGGATTGCGTCATTTTCCCGGGATAAAAAGTAGCCTATGTCCTTTCTCGGGTATCAAAATATCTCCATACCAAATTTCATGAAAATTGGTTCAGTAGTTTAGGCGTGATTGAGTAACAGACAGACAGACAGAGTTACTTTCGCATTTATAATATTAGTATGGACCATTTTGAGTAACTCTGACAATGACATCTTATAAATATCTATTGGAACCAAATACGGCTAGGCCTATAATAATACGCAACGTGTTCGCGGTTCTACAGAACAACGTCTATGGATAAAACTGAAAAATTAAGATTAATTTTTTTTCTACGTATTTTTCCAGGATAAAAAGTATCCTATTTTACGCCCAGGATAATAAGGTATAATTATACCAAGTTTCGTCGAAATCGAACCGGTAGTTTTCACGTGATGTCTTCACATACAGACAGACAGACAGACAGACAGACAGACAGACAGACAGACAGACAGACAGACAGACAGACAAAAATTTTTTTAATCACATATTTGGGTTTGGTATCGATCCAGTAACACCCCCTGCTATTTATTTTTTCAATATTTTCAATGTACAGAAATGACCCTTCTACAGATTTATTATATGTATAGATTTTCGAATAATTGTGTGTTAGATTTGGAAAACGTGAATCCTACTTACTATTATAAAGGCGAAAGTTTGTAAGTATGGATGTATGGATGTTTGTTACTCTTTCACGTAAAAACTACTGAACCGATTACAATGAAATTTAGGTTATATCCTGGAAATCCCACGGGAACGGGAACTATGCGGGTTTTCCTTTGAAAACGCGGGCGAAGCCGCGGGCGGAAATCTAGTATAATATAATTATATTATATCCTACCGATATCTATAAAGTTCTAAAAAAAGGATGTGCGCTTAGTTTGTTGCCAATTTTAATTTTATGTGCAGACCAACTTATTCTCCAAAACAAATAGAAGTGGACAAAGTTAACACAGTCATGTTTTATTTGTCAAGAAAAAGTTGAGTCGTTTCGTAAGTTGGTGTGAATAAAAGAGTTAGGCAAAAAATCTATCATGACCCATTTAAAAGTCAATTTTGTCAATTTGAATAATATGTGTACACAGAGAGCACGGGCAGCATGGCGCCTCGCATACTGTCGATCTCGGAGGACGAGAGCGTGCCGGCGGGTGGAGACATCCGCCTCGTGTGCTGCGCCATCGGCAACCCGCCGCCCACATACAGGTGAGATCTGCTGCTATACTAGGTACTTCTACAGGAATATCAGAATATAATATTAAATATTTATTTGTTCAAGATAATAATGACGGTAGAGGTACTTATTTCACTGTCTAATGTTTGTTCATTATATGAAAGTTCATATTATGGAAATAATTTGGAAAATCCAAAAGTGCACGCCTCATAATTTTTTTTTAATAAATATTTATTAATTATTATTTTTGTTTATTTAATAACAATTAAACCACATCGAACCAGACCCTGAAAAATGAAAGGGTTCTATTCCTGAGCATACTCAAGCGTAAGAGAAAAAAAAAGACTCGATTAGTAAAGTATTTCGGTCGCTATCGTGTTAACAAGAAAAAGGATCCGCACATACAGACACACGGACGTCCAAGACAGAACTTTTTTAAACTGTTTTTTAACTAGTTTAAATTAAATAACAAAAATGACATCAAAAATATCATGAACGTTAAAAATAGTGTTTTTTCTTAATATGTGTGTGTATGTATTATCTTACAAGTGCAATGTATGATACATAAAGACATTTTAAGTTTGAAAAATCAGATGTTTTGCGCGAAGTGACAGTAGTACCCACCTCAACGCTTCGCTTATGAGGCGTGCAATATATTTATGTTTGCCTTGAAGATATATTTGAAAGGTATAGGGGAAGTATATTGTTATATATGTATTATAATATGTGTATTTTCGACGACAGCATGAAAAGACGCTATAACATTAAAAGCGATTTCATCAAAGGCTTTTTTGCAAAATATTTAGTTTTAGTATTTTACACTTGAGGTAGATTTAATTTAGATAAATCTTGGGTCACCAAAGTATCTCTTTGAAGTTTTCCCTGCAGAGAAATCGGTAAGTGAAATAGATGGTGAAATACATCTTCGTTTAAACCTCGACTTGACACATTCCTTGATTTTTGTATCTGAAATTAAATTTAATCGTCGTTTTAAGATTCATGAATTGATTCATAAAAATATTATAGAAATAACTAATAGATGTAATCAACCTAAAAATTTCCAAATTTTTTTCGACCATTAAATTTTCGGATTTTAACGTGATAACGTTTTTAAAATCGTTTTAGTCGGGTGACATGTTCAGAAACTTGTGTCACACCAAAACCTCACGAGCGCGATCGCAGGTATAACGAGAGAGAGACGGACCGATCTCCCGTCTCATCTCGAGCGCTGCCACCAATAAGACGTTATCACGTAAACATCTCGATCGTAAACCTACTTTACAAACAACCAATTTTTTTAACTTACAATAATTGTCAGTATTTTTATGCTATCAATTTTTAATAAAATCAATAAATGTAAATAGAAATTGTAAAATGAGAACTAATCATCATCATCATCATTCTTCATTTGTATGGGAAATAATATTCTATAAAAATCTTTATACCGTCTTTCCTATTTTTTTCAATCAAAGAAGATTGTATTCGTTGAACATTGTTATGTTTGTTTAATATTTAAGAGCTTCTATATACCAGCTCTGTCTTGCAGCTGGTTCCGCTGGAGCGCGGGGCGCGCGAGCCCGGTGGGCGGCGCGGGGGGACGCATATCGGCAGCTGGCGCGGTGCTGTCCGTGCGCCGCGCTGCGGCGGGCGACAGCGGCGCGTGGACGTGCCGCGCGCACAACGCGCTGGGCGAGCAGCGCCGCGACGCCGCGCTCAGCGTGCGCGCGCGCCTGCTCGTCACTGTGCACCCGCAGCTGCAGGTAACCGCTACACTACACTCTTCTTACTAAATTGAAGCATAGCTAATATTTCAATTAATGCAAAATATAACTGATGTTGTGTATCGTCCAATTTTTGACGTGACAACGTCTTATAATTGACGACGCGGTTGGCGCAGTGGTAAAGTAACTGCCTACTGAGCCGACGGTCCCGGGTTCGATCCCCGGTCAGGGCAAATATTTGTGTGATGAACTCAATTATTTGTTCTTGGGTCTGGGTGTTATTATCTATATATGTATTTATTAAATATTATATTTATCGTCGCCTATTACCCACAATACAAGCTTTAATTGAGCTTACTGTGGGACTAGGTCGATTTGTGTAATAATGTCCTATAATATTTATTTATTTATTTTATTTATTTATAATTCGATAAAGCCTGCTGCACGCACGAAAAAACATGACTCATGCGGCGTTACCTCGCTCTGAGGCGTTCCATAGTGCAAGCGAGAGCGCGGAACAAGCGACAAAGAAGCACAATCGGCCTTAAGACGTTGTCACGTTCAACTATCGTCAGTAAACCGACTTTACAGACAACCAATTTTTTTTTCTTGAGAACAAATGTAACAAGTGCTGCAAGAAACGTTAGCGCTCCTGCCTCCTACTAAAGAACATCACAATTATTCTTAATGTAAACAAATCGTATAAAATAATTTATAAGCATGATAAATTAAAAAAACCCCTATCGATAAGATGTGAAAAGAACAGAAAGAGCAAGCCTACTCACTATGTGTACGATATCACATCTCGAGCAGATTGACGCGTTGCGTGACACTCGCTAACATTCCGCTCGCGCTCAGCCGTCTGCAAATTGAAAAATAAGCATTCACCACACTCGTACATTATTCAGAATAACTGAGACGCGACCGGAATATTGACGGCATATTTCTACTGTTATAGACCTGTATAAGCTAGAAGGTATTCAAAGAGCACAAGGAATGAGTAAACGAAAGCCAAACTTGAATATTTCTCTTATTTTAAGTCTCTTGGTATTGTTTCAAATGCTTTGTACCAAGTTTTAACAAATATGAAAAGTTTGACAAATCGTACGGAGTTCTTAGAATTATAACCTCACTTTTCACTTCTGTTAACTACTAAACGGAAACTATTGAACTGAAAAAAATATTTTTTCTTATGAACTTATCATTTATCTTGTAGTGTACGAACCATAATGATGATGTATTAATTTGGTTTTGACTTCGATTGCATATAATTAAAAAAAATCAATTCAAATTAAGCAAAACTTCATGTTAAGAAAGAATATTATGATTAAATTCTTCTATAATTAAAATTAAAATACTATAATAAGTAGTGTACCAATTACTATCAAGTTTAAGATTAAACGATATAAAATTATTATTCTCTTAAAAAGTGATGCGCATTTTAAATCTTAATACAGTTTTTAAAAGCGTCTGAGCTTTATTGCAAACGGAACTTTTATTTTATAGTCAAAAAGATAAATAAAACTTTCGATCACGTTATCAAGAAGATAGAATTTTGCCATAAAACTAACTTTTGCGATTAAATAGTTGATCATGTAAACAGATTATTGGAAACAGTTTTCGCTCATAGCAATTATTATTAATCTTCTGGGAATTTCTTGAAGATATGTGGTAAATGTTAAAAATATGTACTTAATGACGTTTCAAAAGTGCTTCTAGAAGAAGTCTAATTGAATAAATAAATGTTTGAGTTTGAGTTTGAGTTTGATAACCCAAATTTTCCTTGTGAGTTTAGTTGTTGCTAAAAGTAAATAATACACTTTAAATATAGTACATGTAAACAGCTTTAAATAACCTTAAAGATTTTAAATTTCTTAATAAGTTTTAAGATGGTTTGTTTGGACGATTTATCTGAGTAGTACCTACATTAAAGCAGTTAAAAAATTGTTGCATAACGCAACTATAATCTTAGTTGATTTTCTAAAGAGTTAAGTACGAAACTGAAACGTGATCTCCATTCATTATCGTGAATATCATGGCGCTTACCACATATAAAGGAGGTTGTTATAACAATTAATATTCCAAAACTTTTGCATAATATAATAAAGTTGAAAACTCTAACCGTGTTCAAGATTCCAGCTAAGAAAAACTATCCTGATCACACGTTGCAAGTCAATATCACGCTCTTATACATAATTCAGTAGCGTCAGTTTGCGTTGACATCCAGTGACTGCTCGACCCGATCGGATTAACGGTGGGAATAACTAGCTTTCGGAATGGGTTCGATTCGATGGAAAAAAAATCACGAATCACATTAAAAAGATCAATAATACGCATTTTGAAATAGGTCGATGAATAAAGTGACTAGAAGTATACCAACATCACCGGCTTTTCGTTATAAGGTTTTGTCTCTTACAATCTTACACATTAAAATATAATGTTACAAAATCATTTAGAAATAGATTGTGACTGATAAAGAAGATATCCTTCTGTCTTTTTATTGGTAAAAATTATTGACTACAGAAGTTAATTTCATCTCTACGCTCATTTGTTATTATAATATTAAAAAAAATGTTCCGACCGTAAAAGTTCTTCAAAATTCTGTCTAAACACATTAACCCGTGACGCGTCCTATGAACAGGCGGTTGCTCATAACTAAAACTGTACTGTAGCGTCCTGCGTAACAACGACTGTTCATAACGCGGCCAATGACTTTGAAGGTCACCTGTAGCTGCTTACAAGTGAATGTTTCCAGTATAAAAAATATTTGTCTATGCCTTATACATTTTTAATTCGAATCGGTACGACTCCGACGCTGGCAATAAAGACTAAAACCACAAAATAAAAAAAAAAGTGAATCATTGATTGAGTTGCGTCATCGGCCATAGTTTGTGACATTTGTCTTGTTCAACGAATATTTGGATTGTGAATTATGCCGAGAGGAATAATTAGATGAGTGATAATTGAGACGTATATTACTGGAAATTTTACGTAGAATACGTTTATGATATTGGTTTTAGGGATATTTGAAGAATACTCAGTGAAAAAGTGTCTCAACTTTTCAGTGCGGAAGACGCAAAATGGCGCTTTTTTTCTTGTTTGTGAATAATGGAGATTTGTTATTATTCATAGTGAAATACGTTGTGTTAAATGTGTGAAAATATAAGTGAATGTATTTGGCAATCGTGTAGTGATATGAAAACGTGAATATGATCATTTGATGACTCAGCATTATCATGTAAGTGTTAGTATGTAAGCAATTAAAATTAAAACAAAAGAAAATCAATTTTTTATAATTTTATAGAAAAAATATATCGTCATGATTACATTTTTATGCTATAACTAGTTTCTTCCTCTTTCCAAAAATATATCATACATGGCATATAATTATAGAACAATAGGGTAAATAAAATTTTCAAACTCGGTAGTCATCAAAAAGCTAGATTTCGTGAACTCCCTTGACACTATCGGGATCGGTGCCGGCTGTACGCCGGACGCGTCACGGGTTAAACAGCATCTACTAAGAGTCGTTGTAAAAGTTGGAGCCAAGTTACAAGCGAAACATTTACTTAACAAATCAAACTGTCTTTTGGGAAGTTCATCTTACGATGTTTTAAATTACTTTGCCATAACTGTTTCTAGTTCATTTGAAGCTGTGTTATTGTTATGAGAGTTGCAAGCGGTTTTATCGAGATTTTCTTTCGGTATTTATTTGGGCGGCTTTTATTGTGAAAATATTTGTTTCTGCTGACGTTAAATACAATACGTATTGTTTTAACCTGCGATTATATTCCGATATTTATTACTTTTTATAACTAAAAATATTTGATTTCTTATTAAGTAGCTGCAGTAAAATTTATAAACTACAAGCAAGTGGGTTGATTATTTACTGACTGTGTTGGTGAAGCTACGGCCCGTGGTTTTATCCACCAGTTAGATATCAGCTCTTTCGGTTTGTTAAGTTTATATGAGACTAGAGGTCCGCCCCGGCTTCGCCCGTGGTACATATTTCGCCATAAAAGGTACCTAGCCTATGTCCTTTCTCGGGTATCAAAATATCTCCATACCAAATTTCATGCAAATTGGTTCAGTTATAGTTTAGGCACGTTTAGGCGTGATTGAGTAACAGACAGACAGAGTTACTTTCGCATTTATAATATTAGTATGGATTATGGGTTTTGGTGGGAAGTTATAAAATGATTTTTTCTATAGTAGTTTGTGCTGTCCCATGACTGCAGTTGAATTCTATAATAAGTTCAAATCAGGTCCAGTTTTATTACAAAGCAGTAGGCAGTGGGGGTTTAGAACCATAAAATAACTACACTTCACTTATTTTTGTATCGTTCTTTCGTCGTTTCTTTCGTTACTGCTTAGATAGAATCCTAGTCGGATGTTAGCTTTTGTACACCACTTTTGAAGTGAAACTTCTTTATCGAGGTTGGAAAAAAATTTAGTGTAACATTTTTTCGTTACGCGTGACATTTTTCCGTTACGCGCCATCTTTGATTCGACGTATTTCTGTAAAGTTGCATATAGTAAATTATTTTTTGAAAAATAAGGTCATAAAGAAGTTTCACTTCTTACATGTGTACACTAGTACACGCACACATTTTGTTTAGCTTTATGTTATCAAGTTGAACTTGAAATAGTTTTCTTCCTTTCTTTGTATTGTTTTAAAGGCGAGAAATGTTGCAATTATGAATATTGCTGGTGCTATTTAAAAGGAGGACCAAGAACCGACACTTGGGGTACCCCAATGATTGGTATTGTTTTAGCTTGTTAGATTTCATGTCACTGATCGTAACGCGCGTCCCCAGATAGCGAACTCGGGCAGCACGGTGACGTTCAACTGCTCGGTGGAGGGGGGCGGCGCGCGCGTGCGCTGGCTGCACGACGGCGCGCCGGTGGGGGGGGGCGAGCCGCTGCTGCGCGTGCGCGGCGTGCGGCGCGCGCACCGCGGCATGTACCAGTGCGTGGCCGAGCGCGGCCGCCACGTGGCGCAGGCCGCCGCCGAGCTGCGCCTGGGAGGTGAGCCCCACTCGCTGAGCACTTTAATACTTCTAGCATGTCAACTCCGGGCGCGTTCAGCTTCAAGCGACCAGACTGCGAGCATACGATTCTATTTGATTGGACATTTCACAACTACAAAACATGTAAATAATATGTGGAAGGATAAAGGTGTACACTTATGCAAAACAAAACTGATTTTTTATGTATTATGAAATCTTATGAAACCTAGCACACTTGTGCGCATCAAATCGTCCAAATCTGCAAAAACGAAATAATCCTAGATTAATTCTGATGACGTCATCAGATTCCGCGCAGCTGATGCGATCGACTCGACCGATGATGCTCTCTTATTTCATTTAGTGTACGAGCTGATGATTATGAGAATTGTTCGACTTGAGATTAAACCAATTTAATTTTTTTTTCAAGAACATTGAAACAGACCCATAATCTAAAAGTAAACAAACAAAACAACAACAGCTGTTATGTTTTAAATAACAAACAATATTTAAACAATCATGAAAGAATCCGTAATCCATCGCATCCCGGACAAAGAATTAAGACTATAAAGCCACTTTAGAATTGTAATAGTATTCCTGATTGCATAGTTTAACAAAGGTTCCGTCTGCGCTGCTCCACGAATCAAGTATTCAAATTTATTCAGCTGAAAAAACGGGAACATTAAAACTAAGCTACTTATTGCCTCGAGCCGAAATCTCGTCAGCCCCTAGTTAAATTTTAATTGATTTCCCGCGTCTCGTGTGTTTTATTTAATCCTTGATTAACGTGATAATTTCATTAAGCTTCAAAATTCTCATTGGATTATTACACATTTTTGGGCGTAAAGGTTTACATAATACATTTTCAATTTTAATTAACATTTTTAGTATTCATTCAAAAGGTGAATGAACGTAATTACAATATTTATAATACATGTACGGTTTACGTATTACATCGAATGTGGACTGTATTTAGGTCGCGTTATATGCTGCTAATAATGCTATGATATTATGGGACAACTGGGAACACTTTAATTATCGCTAATAATTATATATAATTCACGCGGATTCGAGCGGATAGATTAGCACTCGGGCGCTGCTATGGAAGAACTGCGCTTTCCGGCCGGCTCGGCCGTCGCACGATAATAATGCTGAGGCAGCTTGACCTCATTTACGTTATTGCTCAATAATTGTCATTAATGTAATGTAACTATGGATAATAAGTAATTTAAAATAAAATGTTTGTTCGCTGCTCGAACATGCTCCCGAGGCCCACAGAAGATATATATAAAATTTTATAAGTTTTGAAATGTTTGTAATGCATAAAGATTATAGTTCCACCACTGATTCACTTATAGCAGAGCGTTTGTTAGTTATTGGAGACGTCGACCTATCGCTCCTTTTAAATCGCGCACTTGCCCATCGTCTGAGTCTGTTTTGTTCACATGATACTTCACTACACTCTCCCCGCTCGGGTAAGGGAGACGCACGAACACTAGTAACACTTTTTTGGTGCACACACACACTAGAATCGACACACTCTTGGGGTATTGTCCGAGACTGAATAGTTTGTTGCGCTGTTGGGACGCTCTGCTGTTGGGCTGCTGGGACGCTCTGCTGTTGGGCTGCTGGGACGCTCTGCTGTTGGGCTGCTGGGACGCTCTGCTGTGGAGTCGCTCGACTCCTTCGCCACCACACGAAGAAAAAGATGCTTGCTAATATTGCTAGTGCTAGTGTTCCATATGACACCGCGTATTGGTGTAGGTCGTGTTTTGAAATACCTAAGGTATCCGTATTCTCGACAGCGTTTTTCATTATTTTTATTTTCTCCCCAAGAGTTTTTAATGATGCGTTGATATCTTCGTTGTCGGAGTAGTTGGTGATAGGCAGAGCAGAGTTAATCAGATTGTGAATGGGATTTAATTTGGTTTCTAATATGTCGGGTTTCAGATATAGCTTGTTTTCAAGTTGCTTAAATGAGTACAGTGTGATATCTTGTCCCTTTATTATGCATTGTTTGTTTAGTGATATAAGCCCGGCCTTGCTGACTTGGCGCGACTGTATGTCATCGTCACATATAATGCGTATGTGTGCCGTATCGCATTGAAAATATAAATATGTAGTTAGATCGTGTAATTGTATCCAACTACTTTTGCAGCTGTTTATATTGTATTTACATTTATTATTTTTTAGTTCGCAAAAACGTTCATTATTGCTAAAGCTTATTATAGGACCGTGCAATTGGCAAAAATAAATATCATTCTGGTTTTGGCATGTTTGTAGTTCGGCTAATGTTAATGTAATGTAGGCATCTCTCTTTATGCTTATAGAAATATATTCCGCTATTGGTTTTATACTTATCATGTTGCTGTTAACTTGCTTGGGTATGGGTATCAATCTATATAGTTGGAAATTGTCCCGGCTAATCAATGGTATGAGTATTTCAAATATAAAGAAGTTTTCGGTAATTCTAGCTTTTACCTTTATTAATTTATAGATTTTATACAGGTCGGTATGTATGTTCTCTATGGGTAATGTGACGTCCTTGGGAATTTGACTTGATATAATTTGCAGCTCGTCGCGTAATTGCTTTGGTGACAATAAGTGTACATTTATCTGGCCGTGGTAAATTTCAGTGGTAGTGTCCAATAGAGTATCTTGTATTCTCCGTAAATTCTGAATCAAATTGTTGCACGCTATTGCTGATAAGGTCACTTCCTGAATGGTCTCAATTTCAGATTGGATTACATTTGTTTTATTGTTTAGGATATTTAAATGCCTGTTAAAGATTTTGTACTGGGTTTCGATGGTTTTTTCAGTTCGCTTTAATATGTTGAATTCGGCTTCTATGACTGATGTTTGGTTCTTCCAAAGTTGAGTTATATGATTGGCGTTATTTTGAATGAGCTCGATTTCCTGTTCATATTTCTCAGCAAAGCTTTGATCAAGTACTCCGAATAATGAATTAGCCACTGAGCCGACCGCATTGAAAAGACCGCGCCGGGTTCTTGACCGCGCGTCGAAATGCTGATTCAGTAACAGCTGGTTGTAGTATTGCAGTTCATTGTAATCGTGACGTATTTGTAACAAGATAGTCTGGCAGTGATTCGATTCATTCATATTAGCGCAGGTTTTTTCTAAGTAATCCGATAAAAGATCTGCCGCTGTGTTCCCTTGCCAATATGGAGGCATGTCAAAATATGCGATTAGCTTCCATTTGTCCCTAGCTAGTTGCATTTCGCCCATCGAGTCAAAGTATATGGATAGATTGCTTTCAAGCTGTTTTAACTTATATTCCGCTGTAGAGTACGATAAAATGCTCATAAAAAATATTAATGATAATACGACGCTTACAAGTTTTGAAGGAATATTTTGTCTGATTCGACTTTTCTTTCTTTCGCTTTTCAATTCGCTGCTGTTGTTTTGAATGATTCGACTTTCCTTTCTTTCGCTTTTCAATTCGCTGCTGTTGTTTGGAATGATTCGACTTTCCTTTCTTTCGCTTTTCAATTCGCTGCTGTTGTTTTGAATGATTCGACTTTCCTTTCTTTCGCTTTTCAATTCGCTGCTGTTGTTTGGAATGGATATATTATTATTTTGCTGATGATTGCTGTTTTCTTCGAGTGGTAATAATGATAATTTTACTACTGGCCGCTTTAAGATTCCATTTTTTGTTTTTAATGTAACGACTCTTACTAACCCGTCGCTCCCTGGATGGGTTTCTACTACTCGGCCCACTGGCCATTTCCCGGCTGGCATAATATCATCGTGAATGGTCACTAAATCCCCTATTTCAAGGTTTCTTTGAGGTTCTAACCATTTGCTTCGAACCGTCAACTGGCTGAGATATTCATTTTTCCAACGTTTCCAAATATCATTAAAAGTTTTATTTACTAAGTACCATCTAGTCCTGGCATCATGTGCTGTTTCTATTAGAGTATTCTCCGCTCGCTGATTTAAAAAATGTGAAGGTGTTAAGAAATCTAAATCTTCTACGTCTTCCGTAATTGAACATAAAGGCCTTGAATTAAGGCATCCTTCTATCTGGGCAAGGATTGTGCTGTATTCTTCAAAGGTTAATGCTTGCTCTCCCACTACTCTTTTTATATGCTGTTTTAGGCTTCTTATCGATCTTTCCCAAATTCCTCCTGCGCTAGGCCACGATGGACAGTTCCAGTGCCATTCTATCTCCATTTCGGTGATTTCTTTGTAAAAACTATCGCTAAAATTGCTTATTAATTCATTATATTCTTGTTGTATAATTTTATTTGCTCCGACAAAGTTCGTGCCATTATCTGAATATATATGCTTTGGGGTTCCGCGTCGTGCTGCCATGCGTCGCAGAGCCGCTATGAAAGTTGTGCTGCTGAGGTCGGAAACTATCTCTATATGTACCGCTTTCGTAACCATGCATATGAATAACGCTATGTAACCTTTCGTGGTTTTTACTCCTCGACCTTTATTAATCTTGACGTTGACGAATCCTGTAAAATCGACTCCTGTATGATAAAATGGAGGAGCTGGATTAACACGATAGCTAGGCATATCTCCCATTAGTTGATGTAATTTCGTAGGCTCTCGCTTTTTACATGTGATACAGATACGAAGTTGCTTCTTTGTTGCTCGATATCCCTTAACTATCCAGTATTTTTGTCTTAAAATTGAAATAGTAATTTTTGCTCCACCGTGAAAAGAAAGTTCGTGTGCTTCGTTTATCAGTAGTTCCGTTAAACGTCCGCTATATGGAATAATTATTGGATATTTCATATCTTCGCTGATGTTTGCATTCTTTAAACGACCTCCAACTCTTAAAATACCATTTTCATCTAAAAATGGATTTAAGCTTAATAATGCACTATTCGATCGTAATTTATTTTCCTTTTTTAATTGCTCTATATCAGCTGAGAATTCAGTCGATTGAACATATTTAATAATTGCCGTTTTAGCTTTTCTCACGTCTTGTAATGTGAGATACGTCGGCCTTTGTTTTAATGACGGTGTAATCGCTCGTAATATCCATGCTAATACTCGTACTATTTTTATTAATGAACTATATTTGTTTAATAAATTATCTATTATGCTTGATGTGTATGTTTTTTGAATGATATTTACTTGTTTTCTTATTTCTAAATTTGTCGTATAATTCGTGTGCTGCTGCTTATTTTTAAAATCTGAACTCAATAACCATTCTGGACCTTGCCACCATAATAAATTTTCTTTTAATTGTAATGCTGTTTGACCTCGACTCGCTGCGTCAGCTGGATTCTCCTTCGTTTTTACATAGCGCCATGATTGAGGTTGCATTGTTTCGTGGATTTTCTTTACTCGATTTGCTACAAAGGGCTTCCAACGGTCGGGGTTGCCGTTGATCCAACCAAGGGCTACCATTGAATCGCTCCATCCATAAACTTCAACTTTCGTGCTGCTGATGCTATTTTTTATTTTATTCATTAATTTTGCTAATAACTCCATGGCACATAATTCTAATCTAGGTAAAGATACTTCCTTTTTATTTGGTACTAATCTGGATTTTGCTGCTATTATTATACTTGAGATTGCGCTATTTTTTGCGACTCTGGCATATATGACGCATGCATAGGCTTTTATTGAGGCATCGCAGAACCCATGTAATTCAATTATGCTATTCTCATCACATTTATACCATCTGGGAATTTTAATACATTTTAACGTATTTAGCTCATTTTTTATTTTTATCCATTCGCTTTTTATATCTTGGGAGACTAGATCACGCCATTCAAGATCTGCTTGTAACCATACTTTTTGAAATAAAATCTTAATTTTTGTTGTAAGCGGCGTCAACCATCCTAATGGGTCAAATAGCTTAGACATTTCCGATAATAATTTTCTTTTCGTTAACCTTGCTGAGTTTTCATATAATACGCTATCATAGTCGAATACAAATACGTCACTAATAGGGTCCCATCGTAGGCCTAATGTTTTCGGCGTGTTTTCCGTTTTAAACATAAATGTTGATTGCTCGTCTCGTTCTTTGCTGGTTATGTTTTCAATGAGGCTCTTATTATTTGCAATCCATTTTCTCAATAAGAACCCTGCTCCGCTAAGTACATGATTCACCTCCGCTATTTTTTGCTGACCTTCGCTAATTGTGTGTGCTCCCGAAATGTAGTCATCCATATAAAACTCTTCTTTAATGCTTTTTGCTGCTTTTGGGAAATTATTTTGCTCATCTTGTGCTAGCTGATTCAACGTCATAATTGCTAAGAAAGGTGCTGCTTTGGTTCCGTAAGTGATAGTTGTTATTTGATACGCTTTTATAGGCTGGTCTGGGCTTGATCTCCACCATATTTGTTGAAGTTTTTGGTCTTCTTCTTTTACTAATATTTGTCGATACATTTTTTCAATATCAGATGTATAGGCGTAACGGTATAGTCTCCAATTGATTATGATACTTTGTAAATCTTTTTGCATATTGGGTCCCTTGTGCATAACGTCGTTTAAGCTGTAGCCTGTCGTGGTTTTTGCTGATCCGTTAAATACGACTCGTAGTTTTGTGGTGCTGGATGCTGCTCGCTGTACCCCATGATGTGGTAAAAAACATTGTACGCTTGAATTAAATGCTGCTAGTTTCATGTGTCCCAGTTGTATATATTCGCTCATAAATTGCTTGTATTGCTCCGATAATTCATGCTGCTTATTAAGTTTATTTTCTAAATTCTTAAATTGTGCTAACGCTAGTTTTTCAGACGATCCCAATTTTTGTAACGCTTGATCTTCCATAGGTATGCTAACTTCATAACGCCCGTTTTTTAATCGCTTTGTAGTTGCTAAGTAATAATCTAAACACTGCTTATCTTTCGCTGACATATCATTTTGCTCTTGTATATCCTCTATTTTCCAAAATTCTTGAATTGCTTGTAAATGATTCAAAATAACATTGCAGTGGAAGGTATTTATGCTGCCTCCACATAATAACCATCCCAATTGCGTCTGCTGTGCTAGTGGTTGTGAGATTTCACGGCCTCGAATGATCCCATCTAACATAATATATGAATAAATATCTGCTCCAAATAAAATATCTACTGCTCGGCTTTTGTTAAATTCTGGATCTGCTAAGTTTAAGTGCGCTATACATTTCGACCAGCCGGGTTTTTCAAACGATCTATTAGGTAGATTTTTTATAAGATTAGTCATAATGAATGTATCGACGTTGAAGGTAAAATTGTTATATATAGATTGGCAATTAATCTTGAGTTTTCCACGACAGTTGTTTTCTTGGCCCCCTACACCAAGGACGATCCCTTTGCTTTGTTGACGTTTTAAGCCCAGTTGCTGTGCTGCTCGTTCAGTTATGATGCTAATTTGAGACCCTTGGTCGATCAGTGCTCGCATTATGTGCTGTTTTCCATCTTCAGCTGTTACCTTTACCAATGCGGTGGCTAAAAGTACTTCAGAGTCATCTTGCTGAGACATATTCGATTGATTTTTGGGACTGTAATAGACCTGTCTTTGGGTGTTGCTACTCATCAATTTTTTATTTCTAAAATTTTCGCTAGCTTGCTGTTTAAAACATTCGTGTAATAATGTGTGATGTGGGCCAGCACACACATGACACCGTTTATTCGAAGTACATTGACTCCCATTGTGATCAAAAATGCAATTAATGCAAAACCGTAGTTGCTTAACCGTTTGTAGTTTATTCGTAAATGATAATTTAATAAATTGTGGACAATTAGTGAGCGCGTGTTCGAAATTGCATAAGGGACATTTTTTCGCTGATGTGTGCATTGACGTCAGTGACCTCTTTACTTGATTATTAATATTAATTCTATTTGAATTAATATGTATGGGTTGTCTGTTCGTTGCTAATAATTGGTTTGATGTTCTATGATATCTTTGTTCTGCTGCTGAATTTTGGTTTCTTCGTGATGATTCAAGCGATGTAAATTTGTTTTCAAGAAAATCCAAAAATTCTTGTAGTATAGGGAGCTCTCGAGTGTTTTTTAATGATTCTACGTATTCAGAATAAGTTTCGCTGTCTAATTTTTGCGATAATAAATGTACCAATAGCGGATCCCAAGTAGTTATATCTACGCCTAGGTTTTTTATAGCGTGCAAGCTTTCTAATGTGACGTCATGTAATTTTTTGATTGCTAGATATGATTGCTGCTGTATATTAGGTAAATTGAGAAATATGTTAACGTGCGATGTAAAAATTAGCTTTTTGTTATTAAATCGATGATTAAGGATGTTCCAACAAACTAAATAATTATCGGAGCTGATAGGCAAATGCTGTATAAGGCGCTCGGCTTCCCCGCTTACTTTAGCTTTTAAAAATTGCATTTTTTGCGCGTTCGATATTGATGTATTTTTATGTATAGTTTCATTAAAAAGGTCTTTGAATGATACCCACTGATGATAATTGCCAGAAAATGTCGGTATATCCATCTGCGGAGTTGATTTATCTCTATGACTTGTTGCACACATTTTCGAATTTATAGCTCTCTTTGTATTAATATATATTTTTTCATGCTTAGTAAAATTAATTTCGTACGCTTCATCTTCATCTCCAAGTTCACCAACTATCTCCCAATGTATATTTTCCACCGCTGTCCATCGATTGTGGAGAATACGAAGGGAGTCTTCATATTCCCACTTCTCCTCCAAATTATTCACATCAATATTGCTTACTGCTCTGATAAATGCTTTAAAATTGACTTCCTGCTTTCGAGATAAATCGTCTAATTTGCTGTTGGTCCCCCGTGATTGAAATGTTGTAGACCTAGGCGTCGTTTGAGATTCTAAACCGGATCCTCCCGCCTTCGGCTCTAGATGGGCTTGCTTTTGTAATAAAAAATTATCATATGCTTCACTGATCGCTTCCTTTGTTCGAATATAAATGTCGTGAATGTTAATAAATTCTTCCCGCATAAAATATTGATGCTGTGTCGATTCATATTTTAAAAGCTTTTCATGATTTTTCTGGCATTCATCCCATAAAGATTCTAATATATCTAAACGCTGTCTGCAATATTCGATACTCTTACGCTCTGCACTATCTTTTTTAAAATTCGCTAATAACCTCTTTATTTTGTCCTTGATCTCTAGTTGGGCCGTATATAAAGCTTCCATTGTAATATAAAATAATCAAACGGTAGAAATAAAAAATAAAATGGAAAATTCTTACTTGGCTGTCTCGGATACGGTCGACGTGGCTACGTCCCCGGATACCTTAGGTTGCTTGCTGTTGCTGGCTGACGTGGCGGTTGACGCGTGGCGGCACGTGCTGCTGACGTAGGCGGCTGGCTTACGTCTTGCTGGTTGCTGGTTGTTGATTCCTTGTTGCTAATTGCTGATGGCTATTTGCTGCTTGCTGATTGCTAGATGCTAATTTTTGGTCACTGATCGTCTGATGCTAATTGATAGTTGCTGATTGCTAGATGCTGACTTCTGAATGCTCGATGCCAATTGCTGGTCGCTTAATGCTGGATACTTGATGCTAAATGCTAGTTGCTGGTCGCTTATTGTTGATTGCTGGATGCTAGATGCCTGATGCTAAATGCTAGTTGCTAGTCGCTTATAGTTGATTGCTATATGCTAGATGCTGGAGGCTAGATGCCAAGTGCTAGATGCTAATTGCTGGTTGCTAGATGCTAGTTGCTAGATGCTGGATGCTAGATGCTAATTGCTGGTTGCTAGATGCTAGTTGCTAGATGCCTTTTGCAGTTCACGCTACTTGCTACTTGCTATATGCTGATCGCTGAATGATAATTACTGATTGCTACTTGCTATATGCTGATCGCTGAATGATAATTTCTGATTGCTACTTGCTATATGCTGGTCGCTGAATGATAATTTCTGATTGCTACTTGCTATATGCTGGTCGCTGAATGATAATTTCTGATTGCTACTTGCTATATGCTCGTCGCTGATAGATAATTGCTGATTCTGCTAATTCTGCTGTTCTGTTAATTTCTATTCCGCTCGAATGCTGCTGCTAGATATTCTGATAGGGGGTTTTACTGCTGGCTGGCTGTACTTTGCTCGGGGCGATGCGCGTGGCGACACGTGGAGCTGACGCAAGCTCTTTTATGGCTTGAAAATGCTGGATTTTGTATCTCGTTAAAATGCTAATTTTGGCTGCTGTTGAATGATATGCTGCTTGCTTGTAGTTATAAGATAATACGCTGAATAAATATCACGGGGGAAGAAGGGACACGTGGATTTCCGGTTCCACGTCACACTTTACACTCGCGACGCGGCACACTTTTTTTACGGTAATCCGGCTCGAAAATGTACGGTTTACGTATTACATCGAATGTGGACTGTATTTAGGTCGCGTTATATGCTGCTAATAATGCTATGATATTATGGGACAACTGGGAACACTTTAATTATCGCTAATAATTATATATAATTCACGCGGATTCGAGCGGATAGATTAGCACTCGGGCGCTGCTATGGAAGAACTGCGCTTTCCGGCCGGCTCGGCCGTCGCACGATAATAATGCTGAGGCAGCTTGACCTCATTTACGTTATTGCTCAATAATTGTCATTAATGTAATGTAACTATGGATAATAAGTAATTTAAAATAAAATGTTTGTTCGCTGCTCGAACAATACAAGTGCTAGTTCTTTTTCTCTAAATAATTTATAGAGACAAGTTTTAAAAAGCTTTTGAATAATAATTTATTTAATCTGAAAGAAAATTTAACATTTGAAGTTAAAAGTTACTATTCCACACCAGTTTCAATCACTTTCTAGATGATACTATGAGCTTTTGCAATCGTGCCAGTAAAGTTTATATACATAAATATTTGTACCAACTACAGTAATTTTAATTTCTAAACCACTAAACAGATTTGAATAAGTCTTAAAATGTATCTTTTTCATTGGATCCGTCGATCTATACGATTTTATATGAAAACTAAAACTGGCGAAGTAGGGGGTGGAAAATTATGGAGAACAGCTATTGTAGCGTTATGCAAAATATAAGAGGGAGGGAAGCAGGTATACACCATACCCTACAAATTGTTATATTTACAAGCAGGTCCAATTATATGAGGCTAATTACGGTTCCAGACGATAAGACTCGTACTCAATTTAGCGATAGCAAACTAAATACCCATTTATCGGAAAACAATTAGCTACACGACTGCCTTGTCGCGATGACTGGAGTTAACTGAAGGCCGTAATGAAACATTTTAAACTTTAACGGCATAGATAAGAGGGTATTAAATTGTTTATTGCACTTTTATAGAAACATTCATTGGTGTCTCGCGCTAAGTGATGTATGTTTGTTTTGTTTAGCAGAAGTTATATGTTACTTCTAATAAAAGGTAGGTATTCTTTACAGTATTTTTTATTTCCTTTTCTACTTCTGTAGGTTAAAGCTATTTAGCTTTATGGATAAATTGCGATGATTACAATAATTTAAGAACGCATTTACCAGGAACACATAAAACAAAAAAAAAATTGCTAGAACATTTAATTTCAATATACAAACAGACAATAACATGTGCTATATACAAATGTTATATTATGAGAACAGAACGAGGAAGATCCATAGTTCTCTGTTCCATTCATCACAGGTATAAGTACATGAGCATGTTAATATGCAAGAACGTCGCTATAACTCAGAGTGCACTCACGAGGATGTATGGCAGATGCATTAATTTCACAATTAGGACGATAAAGTGCTCGATTGCTTCTTGGTTTTATTGCATTTTATATGTATCTGTGATTTAGGTGAATATATTGGAAACAATTCGAAATAACTTTTATTTTTATAATAAGTATAAAGATTTCAAACTATGAATCATTTTATTTTTAAATCTTCCACAATTTTACTTACGAATAGGAATATTAAGAAAGTAAGACATTTATTAAGCGTGATTCTCGACAAATATAGTTTCGTTTTATCCGAATTGTTTTGATCCTACATCATGAAAATCTGAAAAGATCTCTTCTCAAAAGTTTCTTTAACTGTCCGCAAAATTCGTAACTTCGTGAAACTTTAAAATACGTTATGCGTAATAATCAATTGAATCTACATGAAACAAAGGCCTGGTACGGCAGCGTAGTGCAATTTATATCGGATTGCGTCGAGCCCATTGGCTGGTTATTGATTAGAGGCTGCAGTAATGGACGGGTCATGCGTCACGCGCCGAAATAACTTCCATAGCCATTGTTGGTTCCAAAATAATCTTGTAGATTCATTATAGGAACAGATTATAACAGATTATAGGAACGAAACATTTGATGTTTGTTCTAATCCAGCATTCATGATGCTGTTATAAGAACCATACATTCAGTACTCTCCTGAATAAAAATGATTACCAGCTATTGTTGGAACCGTCAGCCTCCCGCTTAAAACGTTTTTGCTCCAATGCATGCAGGTAACAATAAAATAAGGCCACTATTCCAGTAATAATCGTATTAAAATAAAAATAAATCACTCAGTTTATATCACTTTACATAATAAGTTGTATTCGCATTGATATTGCAGTATAAATAATACGAATAAGTTAGTAACTTTTTAATAGCACTTGATATTCATTCCTCGTGATTTAATAGCTCAGCGAGGATAAATACTAATTTCAATTACATTTAAAACCCGATATAAAACGGCTATCATTAAATGTTTGTTAGCAAAAAACATTTTATTTTATTTGTAATTAAGTAATTATTTAGCATGAATGAAAACTGTTCATGTTGCTTGATTACAATCTGAAAGTAGATGAAAGCTGACACTGATATTATCATGAAATACTTATACCAATTCTGTTACAAATAACGTAACGTTAAAAGTTTTAATTGGATTAAAATAAATTTACCTGAAGCTCGTGATAAAATGTATGTAAATTATCCCTGCCCCATTAAGCCAATATTGTGAAAAAAAATAATGGCTCATGAATAATAGTATACTTAATCGTATTTAAGATATAAACTGATACCATTAGTTAGTTTGCCTGCACTGTGTTTTCATCTAAAAGAAAATAAGAAGACAAAAATAAGCATTAATTTATTTAAACCACTACCTATCTCAAAACACAAACAGTGATCGCGAAATTCAATGTTATTACAGAAAATAGCACAAGCGGAAAATATCAGTTGAAGATTTGGCACGAACGGTTGCAAAAAACAATTTATGATAGATTAAACTTAATGATATCAATACAAAAGCTCACAGAAATGATAGTCGAGAGTACAAAGAGCGAAATAAATTGGGGGTCGGATTATGGACGCGGATAATGGAATAATGGATGGTTTCCTCCGCTTTATGATATCCTATTCCGATAACTGCAGATATACGCTCCTGTTACTGCTCTTCCATCGCTAGTGGGACGAAGACACGATTCACTGAGGATCAGGTAAACACCGCTTCATAGAAACATGGTTTGAAATCGAAATAAATAGATTCGCGGAAGTTTTATATCTCTTTGATGGGCTATCAAACTTCAAAAGACAAATGTGTATCGTTTTTAATACTATCTATAGTTAATTTTTGTGTTCATGATTCTCCAAGGATCATGATAATACATATTATCAACTTTGCTAATTAATCTATGGAAATAAACACGCAGCAGAATTGTACAGTTCAATGATATCTGTCATCCAATACTTGGATAGCGAGGCTTCTGATAACACGATTATGGACAAGTACAATTGGAACAATAATACACTGAAGATTATTGTATTATACAGGTCTCCTAAATAGTTCGCGATTCAGCTTAAGATCGCCAGTTTATTTCGTCTTCGTTTATATTTTATTATGTTTGTCTTCATCATGTTGTTCATGTCTTATTTTTTGGTGAATCTATTTGATACCTATCCTATTTGGAAGTATAAATGGCATTCTAGTTAACTGCAGATAAATTTTTCATCAATGTCAGAAAAACTTAGAAAGTAATACGATAAAAGTTTTCTAGTGCACCAATTTCAATTACAGTTACTTGTACAGTACGTGCTTGAGACAAATAAAAATCTGAAAAAAAAATTCAACATTAATGTGAAAAGTGACCGTGAACGTAACTGAAGAAAAAACGAGTTTTCTTACAAAATAAAATCATAACTTGGACTACTTAATTAAAGTGATGATAATAATATTAAACAATATTTTTAAACGTTTAAGTTTCAATTACATTGTTGATACTGAAGCAAACATTTACGTTGATTTGAATGTACATTTGCAATTCAAACTTTACCTTCTGTAGCTTACACCAAACATCAAAATGATCGGCCATCACACTGGCCAATGTTATATTATGACAAAGCGCTTATACGAGTAGATGTTGTATGTAAGTACAAAGCTTATACGACTATACGTGTATCATGTAATATATTATGGCGATTATGTCCGGATATATTAGATTTGTATTTATTAGCCAGGATATTTTGCCGGGTAGAAAAGTTGGGGTGCGAGTCTTTTTGTCTGGTAAACTAAATTAAATGTGATAAAAATCGCTGTACTGTTAAAAACAATCGTTTGAACAAAAAACGATTGTTTCAAAACTATGCTATGACTTATTGCGCCTGACAAACAAAAAAAAACTTCTGATTTTAAGTACATAGTAAAAATTAATAATTAACAACAAAAAAGTTCGTGGATAATTCATAACTTTTAATCATCTTTTCAATTTCGTCGTTTTAATATCGCGTCGTAGTACCCCGTCAATAAATATTAAATGAAAATTGAAAAACAGTTACAAAACACGCCCAAGCAATATCCGACCGAAAAAATGTAACCCAGTTTCACTCGCAGATATTCCAACAAAAAATGACAATCGTTTTGTTCTTCCTTTTGACAAAACTGTATCCAAACATTGCAACAACAAAATAAACGAAGAATCCAATAAATTCCTGTAACTTACACCAAAGGCGAGTCGCAATAAAGAGCGCACGGACGTGATATACAAGCTCATAACTCGGTTGTCACCGCCACTGTGCGCCGATTGTAATGTCACTAAATTATAGCTCATTTGTTCACTGGCCTGGCCACTGTGGCGAAATGATTCTGTGAATTTCTAATGGCCTGTTAACTACGCGCTGGCTAATCGTAACCGACCTTTATTTTACAAAGGCTTTTGACCGCTTCGTAGATGATTGCCGGTATATAGGTCCTATTTCGGGAATTAAAGCGTTGCGTAAATTTCTCAGTATTATACAAAATTAAATATACTTCTCACGTAGACCAGGTAAATTGATGTTCAAATGGACATTATATTTTCACATCTCATTTTAAAATGTATATAACTGGAAATCTCTAGAATTTGAACCTAATTAGCGAATCCAGTACATTAATTATTAATTAATATCTACATCATCAACAATGTATAGATATCCAACGCCATTGTAAAGTACAATATACTCTACGATGTACACTCTCAATACAAAATTTCCCTTTGTCTTCTAGCTAATAAATACTCAAATTCGAAATTTAACTTAACATTCTGTAGCTTTGTTCACTGAAAATTCATTGAAGTCATCACTTCCAAAAGCGATGATGAATGATAGCCATTGAATCGAGTCCATTTCTTTGTTTACTGGAGCTATGATTGGATTATGTTGTGACATTCGTGATTTATCGTCTGCTGTTTGTGGAGCAGGATCTTTATACTCTTCGTTAGGAGTTTTAGGCCATTTGCAACTATTAAATGTCAAATCTGGACACATTTATTACGTTGCGTTGATGTCATTCTACGTATAAGAATTCCCATTTGTTAAGGAGGGATAATGCGTTTTTAATATTCATAGAAATGATTGTTATATTTCATCCGTTGAAAATCAGGTAAAGGATGAAGCTGAGTAAATTTAATATGAATAACGTATGAATATTAATGTGAATAATTTTTGGACACAACACCTGCTTCAAATATTTTGTAAGCTTATACAAATGGACAACAAAAAGTCTAATAATATTTTTGTTTTTCGGCGACAGTTTTTATACCCGTGTAATAACATAACACTTTTACTATCTTCCAGATACAGCACCAGAGCTGCACTACACGTTCATAGAGCAAGCCTTACACCCAGGCCCGGCTGTAGCTCTGCACTGTTCTGCTTCAGGGTCTCCATCGCCTCGGTTCACTTGGCTTCTGGATATGCAACCTATTGAAGAACATAATACTCCACAAAGGTATACCTACCTAAAATTTAATATGGTCAACAATTTCTTCCTCTGTTATCTCCTTAAATCTGTTATGGTTATTGATAATCGGTTTAATAATTTTAAAAGCTGATAAAGTATGTGAAATTTCAGGACCATAACCCAGTTCCTGAGCCCGAGCGGCGAGGTGGTGAGCTACCTGAACTTCACGTCTGTGCGCGCGGAGGACGGCGGCCGCTACACGTGCCGCGCGCACAACTCACGCGGCTCCGTGGAACATTCTACACGTCTCAATGTATACGGTAAGTTTATATTTTTCACTATTGTTTCTACTTGTTGTAAAATATAAGAACATGATATAGGTAGGTGATGATAATATGCTTTTCCGAGAAAAACCTATCAATCTCTCCTTCAAAAGATCAAGATAATATATTTTTGGACTTTGGCAAAGAATTCAGCTTCTCTTGTAGCTCGGACAAGGAACACATAATTGAGCTATTACATATTTATTAATATCAAAGAGATACAACGGACGTTATTGCTTTTGTTTACATTCCCATCGGGCAACTGAAATTGATGCATCAAAACCGAACATTCGTTTATTTGTTGTTCTCGCGGTCTTTATTGGTTCTGTTTGTCTTTGTAAATTACACGAATCCTTTATCTCTATCAGTTTCGAAATCTTTAATTAAGCATATTTTTTTTATTTTATTCAATTATGAGATTTTAAATTGAAAATAAAACAGAGCTGTTTAAACGTTTTCTGTATGCTATTTTTTGTGTGTATGTGTGTTTTTTTTTAAATATTGGTTATATTATTATCATTAAAACATATTTTGTTGTGAACAAAACTATGATGAATATATTAAAATTATGTTCTCCGATGTATTATGTAACATTTAAGATCTAGCTCTGATCTATATTCTAAGATATACTCTACGGTATACCTACCTGAAATCTGGAATGCTACGAATCAATTTGTAGCAACGTCAATCATTCAAATTGATTAAGTTCAATTAGTCAAACGAACGGCAATTAGTAGAATCATTAAGCTTTTGATTAAAACGATGAAGCCGGACTTGGTAAACACAATGCTACCGTTTTCTCTTGCTATTTGTATTGTATTAATATAAATTCTGAAAACCTCTGATCATTTAAATGAAAAACAGAAAATGGTTCGAAAACTATCAATTTTAATATTTTCTGTCATGCTACTCTCTCTTATTAGTTTTGTTTAGAACATTCGCTGTTGTTTCTAAAAAATGATACCTAATTTTGAGATGCTAACCAGCAACAAAAAGAATATTATTTTAGTCTATGATTTGGTACTGTTCGAATCTCGCCACTCGTACTTAATTTTATTGTATTCAAATGAGAAAATTCCTTTCGGTCTTTATTGAATTGTACAAAAAATTTAAAAACATAATTGCTTGGTGTCCCAGGGCCGCCGTCGATCCGCAGCATCGCGCCGGTGCGCGCGGTGGCGGGCGCCAACACCACCGTACACTGCCCCTACTCAGGATTTCCAATCAGGTTGATGGAGGTGCATTTGTTTAGTTACATTATAAGTTTTCTTTATGTTCCTTTATGTAGACCGTAGAATTACTTTGCACGATGTTTCGTAAAAATTGTTGTTGTTTAAAATGTTATAATTTTAATTGAGAGCTATCGAAGAACAGAAAGTGATTCTAATTTCTATTCGATTCGTCTTAAATTGTCGACTTTAAATACTTGCGACTTTTGCCTTCTCATGTCTAAAATGATACTTCTTAACGATAAAGTTAACGAGAGTTAAGTAGGTGTTGGCCTACACGCTTAGTGTCCCACAGTGAGATCCGCTGGCAGCGCGGCGGAGTGGACATCCCCGCGGGTGAGGCGGGTGAGGCGGGTGAGGCGGGCGGCGGGCGGGCGAGCCTGCGGCGCGGCGGCGCGCTGGCGCTGTGGCCGGCCGACGCGGCGGACGCGGGGCTGTACTCGTGCCGCGTGCTGGCGCCCGACGGACACTACGCGCAGAAGGACGTGCAGATCTTCGTGCGCAGTGAGTGCCGCTCCTTCCTCCTCCTTCTGGTCGCGCCACGCTGCAACGCATCGTCGAAATGCCAAACAATTTCGTAGACTTAATAATAGTATTTTTTAGGAATTTTAAAGTCAGTTTTTACAACTGATAATTGAAATGAAATAACCATTATTATGCCTATTTAATCTCTAAATAAATATGACTTTATTTTTCAGATCCTCCAAAAATTGCGGGATTCACTTTCCCCTCAGATTTAGTGGAAGGCAGTTCTATTCAAGTGCTTTGTGGAATCACATCCGGAGATAAACCCGTCTACTTTTCCTGGCTAAAAGATGGCCAAACGATTCCTTCTGACTTACAGGTTCGATTATAATCTTTAATATAATCTTTCGACAGTAAACACAATTATTATAAAAACATAAAAAAGCAACCTTCAATTAACAATGTTCTAATAATCGAGCCTCAAGATAGATGAAAACGTTTTTTCAATGAGAAATGATTTTGTTTCAAGGTGCAAGAGAAGTCTCTGGACGAGTTTAGTTTCCTGATATTCTCTCACGTGACGTCGAAACACAGCGGCGAGTACACTTGCGTGGCGAGCAACTCTGCTGCTGAAGTCAACCACACAGCCAGACTTGCTGTCAAAGGTAATGAATATTATATTGACAGGATTTACCATGTATATGTATAGACTTCTACTTCGACGTCTTATGACCCAACCCATACACTTTTTAGTTTCCAAAAGACCTTGAAATTGTCATTCATCAGTTTTTTTAATGTAATACAAGTTTGGATCGTATAATCGAGCTCGGATTATCTCAGTTTAAAGATATTCCACTACTACATCATCTAGCACCCAAGTTGCCTTTATAATATTAAGTTCATTACAAAAAATATATTGAAATCCGCAGTGGCGCCATCTTGGGTGTACGAGCCACAAGATGTATCAGTGTTGTTGGGAACGCCGATAATGGTACACTGCGCAACTAAAGGATACCCGGAACCTAAAATTACCTGGTTGAAAGGACACGGTAAGTCAATCGTATTTTCTAAATAATTATTAGTAATGTAAAGATACAGTTTTTTTTAAATATTTCAAAATTATGATTGTAATTAATTTAACTGTAAATACCATCAATAAAATAATATAGTAGTGACGTATGGATCGGAATGTTTTGGGTTGAGATCCTAATTAATTTTTGATCAACTATATTATGCTTTGACTGATTGAAGCTACACTTAGACTGGGTATCAACTCAAACAAAAATTATTATTAACCAATAATAGTTTAACGTATCGTTTCGATGAAAATCGCAAAAGCAAATACGCGTTTCTGCGAATTGTCTAGAGAGGCCCTGTTGTGGATTTGTGTTATAAATTCCATGCGCTTCTATCGTCGAGATATTTGTTTACTGTGAAAGAAGCTTTTGGACCATTAAACTTTTTAAATTATTAGACCTTTTGAAGCACAAATTGTTATTCCAGGTTCGAGTCCTTCCGACTTCCGTCCACTCTCAGTGGCGGAGGGCTCCGCAGTAATACTGAGCAACGGGTCGCTGAGCGCGGGTTCAGCGGCGCGCACGTTGGAGGGCCGCTACATGTGCCGCGCTGACAACGGGGTGGGGCGGGGGCTGAGCAAGGTTGTCACTGTGGCCGTTAATGGTGAGTGACATGACGATAGCTTGATGTTTAGAGCGTTTAAAATTAGACGCTTACTAGTAGCTGAATGAAAAGTAAAATTTCAGTTGTGATTATAAAATTTTGTGTATTGCAGAGCCGGCGCAGTTCGAGTACTCATCCCGCAACATGTCGGTGCGTCGCGCGGCGGCGGCGGTGCTGCCGTGCGCCGCGCGGGGCGACCCGCCGCTGCAGCTGCACTGGACGCACAACATGCGCCCGCTAGACCTCAACACTTATAGGTAATATTGGTTGGAAAATTACTGGTGATTCTGGTGATGAGTGATACTTCCGTACGGTAAAGAAATAAAATGAAATAATTGATGGAAAATATTATTTTTTCTTGTTCGACAAAGTTAACACAATATTATTATACACGCTTAAAGAGATATGATTTTCTTTAATAAAACGATTTTAATAAAAACTGTTTATGAATTTCAGGATATCAGTATCAGAGAAGAGGTCTGAAAATGGCGCCAGTTCCGAACTAAACATTGCTCATGCGCAGAGACGAGATTCAGGAGTATACCGATGCCGCGCTGAGAACGCGTACGGGCGGGACGAGTTGCTGATTTACCTAGCTGTACAAGGTAGGTTTGTTGCATAATATTTTTTTTGACTCTTGGAAAAATGTAATTGGTTCACAACTTGGAATTGACACAAGCAGGCTTAAAAACTATTTACCTACTAAAAACATTTGCGGTGTAATCCCTAAATTAGTGAGCACGTCGCGCATAGTGAAACTATATATATACTACTTATCTAGAAAATACATTTAAATTTTTAAATTTTAAACTTCAATCTAACATTTATCAAGTTACACTCTAATTTTCACTCAACGCAGAGTAAATTTTAATTCTAGATGAGGCTGAAGAATTCGACAAAATATCGAATAAAATGTGTGTACCCGGCACACACTCTTTTTTTTACTTGCGTCGTCATACTAGATTGATGTTCTCTCGCATCTAAATTCGTGTGTGGTGGGCAGAGTTCCCGGAGGCGCCGCGCGGGCTGACGGTGGTGCGGCGCGATGCGCGCGCGGCGCTGCTGGCGTGGCGCCGCGGGTTCGACGGCAACGCGCCGCTGCGCGCCTTCCGCCTGCAGCTGCGCGCCGTCGCGCCGCGCGCCGCGCCCGCCGACTGGCGCCTGGCGCCCGCGCGCGACCTGCCCGCACACGCGCTCACACACAGGTGAAATTTACAGCAACATTGCAATACTTTAAACTTCCAAATATAAACTCTTTCAAATCATAGACAAATCTAGAAAATATTTTATCAAATAGCTTGTTCCTTGAATTTGATATTATTGATTTTATGGCATTCAAATACTAATTTATACCTAAATATAAAAAGGAGAATGCCCATTTTTGGTACAGGCTTTTCTCATGCATCAAGATAATAATACTATTAAAAAAAAATCTCGGCAATTTAGAGGCCTTCTTACCATCGGAAAGTATATTTTGAACAGGAAATATTTTATAAAATATAATAAGACATGTAATTGTTTAGATCCGTTACCTACCATAGATTTAGTATCCAATACCGCTTACATCGGTAACCAAGCGGTAACTATTATTACATTTACTATGGTAAATAGCTAAGTGTATTAATATCGATTATTGTTTTCATTGAATTACAAAAAAATCAATTAACATAAATTCACTCTTTAAGGTATTGTTTATACACTGTAGGTTGTTTTAATATAGATAGTGAAGTAAAATAATATAAATATATATATATATATATATATATATTAAAAAATATTATTATGACATAGCTTGGTAGGTAACCAGTTATTTCTTATTTGTTTCTTTCTTAGAATATGTAGTGAAAAAATGATTCAAACAACAAGTTGTCTGAAAGCATAAGCTCTACGCATAGATTAAATATGTTAAACGAAAAATAACCTTCGGATGATAAAATGCTACCTAAACCACACATAAACCTAACTAAATCGGGGTTATTTAAGTTTTGAGGTTATTTCACATTTTTCTCAATATCTAGAAAACCCCTGTTTTTATCACAAAAAAATCAATTGGTAAAAATCTTTTGAATATAGAAGAACCCTCCAAAACCACTCTGGCATTGACGCAACACTGTACTGTGGTCCATACTTTCATGGGCATTCTCCTTTAAAGAATTGAAAAATTTCGATCACGAGGCGAGATTCAAACCCGCATCCTTTCATGCCAATCCTGGGCGGATGCCTGATCAACTCGGCCACCCGTGAACGCCAGAGCAATCGTATTTATTCTATTCTTTCGGTTTTATGTGTCTCAGCTTGTTTCTTCTCAATAGGAAATTTATTTACTTTATCAGACAAGAATCATCAGATCCTGATTCAGATGTGATACTGGAGTATCGGCTGGATGGCCTCAGACCCGCGACGGCTTACGCGGTGAGAGTCGCCGCTGTTAACGACATTGGGGATAGTGATTATTCTGATCCAGTCATACTAAATACTCTGGAAGAAGGTAAGCAATTTTGTTTTTATTACATTGATGTGTGACTTTTTTATATTACTAAACATTAATTACCGATCTTTACATTACTATATCTTTCATATTTTATTCAAAGCTTTTCTTATTAGTATTTGTAACTGTTTCTTTGAAAACTTACCATTTCCAGCACCTTCAGAACCTCCTCGCAGTGTCGAAGTATTAGCAGATGCACCGGGAGAGCTGCTTGTTAAGTGGCAGGTAATAAATTTAGAAATTCATTATTTTAGAAGTAATAATGTAATTTGGGAAGGATAATCTAATTTTCGTTATCGATTATAACATAATGAGGATTAAATTAAAGTAAACGAATATAATTGTGTGAAATCCACTTAATATTGCTTTTGTTTTGACTGTCGTTACGGTTATTGTCAAATTGAAATCGAACAGTTGTTATGTAGTAGCTTCACCTAGTTTTGTTGTTTAAGTTTTTATTGCGTACGATTATTATCGCGTGTACTCGTGTGTGTCAGCCGCCGCCGCAGGAGTCGTGGAACGGCGAGCTGGTGGGGTACGCGGTGTGGTGCCGCGGCGCCAACGCGTCGCTGGCGCTGGGCGTGGCGGGCTGGGCGGCGCGCGCGGCGCGGCTCGGCGCACTGCGGCCCGCCGCGCGCTACGAGCTCAGCGTGCGCGCGCTCAACGCGCTCGGCGCCGGGCCCGCTGCCGCGCCGCTGCTCGCCACCACGCTAGAGGACGGTCAGTGCTACTTTTGCTATCGATATGTTATGGACCAGGTGATTAATGCGGGCATTATTTATAATGCACGAGCATTATGAATAATGTCTAGCTTTATTGGGCTAAGTGATTAATTACTATATTAACTTCATTATTTATCACATTGCACGGTCATTATTATAATGCTACATGGCAATTGGGCAATTTGATAATAAAGCTTGAAAAGTTGTCGCAAAGCCAAAAAGTTGTGTACCTCAAAATGCCATCACAGTGGCAGTTGTTCTAATATCAATTTTATGTTTTATTTTACTTCTTTACATTTCGTTTATTAAGAGTAATTGCTAATTTATGCCAAATAATGAGTCTGATTGCTTAAAATTTAGTTTATTTTATGATTCATAATAATAAGTCATTTCTATAAAACAAAGGTACGTTGTGAAATTTTTGTTTTAAATTTAATTATATTTTATGTTATATTTTTAATATGACTTTCCTTAAGGTTTAAATGCAAATCTAGTGGATTTTTAAGGTAGAAGTCCTTGGTAATTAATCCAAATAATGAGCCTGATTGTTTAAGTGGTTTAATATTTAGTTTATTTTAAGTTAAGTGACAATAACAATAAAAAATAGTAATTAAATATGTTTGTATTACTCTGCCCAAAAGGTGATGGGCAATATGTATAATGCCCGGTCAATTTGATTATTTGAATAATTATTATCAAATTGCACTCTCATATTGGGCATTTTTCATAATGTGCATTATGTATACTGCCCAATTTATCACTTGGTCCATAACAGATACAGTATATTCAAATTGTCTTTAAGTAGTTGAAGACTGAATCCTTACTACACATGTACTGATGTACTACGTCTGTATGTCAAACTTGTTAAAAAGCTTTACTTTGTAAAAAATAACGTTTTAAAAAAATAATATCTATTCATTTGATTCGTAATTGTATTTTAACTAAATTAATTATGACTACTAAAAAAACATAAAATAATAATCCTTCATTATTTCTCAATCCAGTCCCGGAGGCGCCTCCGCAGAACGTGCGCTGCGAGCCACTTTCATCGCAATCGTTCCGCGTGTGGTGGGAGCCGCCGCCGCCGCTCCTACGCGGGGGACTCATCATCGGATACGAGATATCTTATCAAGTAAATATCTTGAGCCTCTTAAAGTTATGAAAAAATGTAATTAAATTAACGTTGAGATTATTTGCTTTTTTTGGGTGGCAATTTTTTATTTATAACTACTAAGGTGATTTTATGATAAAGTTTAGCGTATCGGTGATAATTGCGAAAAACCAATAACCAAATTAAGATGTTCGTTTTCTAAGAAGCGTGGTGTTGATTTGTTTGACACAATAATGTATGGTGGTCAGGCGGCGGACGCGGACGCACTGGTGCCGTGGGAGCGCGTGTCGGCGGGCGGCGGCGGCGCGGCGGTGGCGGCGCGCGCGGGGAACTACTCGCTGCGCGTCGCCGCGCGCTCCGCCGCCGGCCTCGGCCCGCACGCCGCGCGCTACTGCAACACGCTCGACGACGGTACGCACGCACTACACACTATACGTATGGGACAGTACACTTAGGTACTACACCACAGTATACCTTCGAAACATCTCACTCACCGTTTCGAACGTGCGCATCGACGACACTTTGATAACTGTTATTAATCACAGAATGCAAATGTTAAAAAAATAATAGTACAAAAGCAAACGACAATAATTTGGAAAATCCAAAAGTGCACGCCTCATAATTTTTTTTTAATAAATATTTATTAATTATTATTTTTGTTTATTTAATAACAATTAAACCACATCGAATCAGACCCTGAAAAATGAAAGGGTTCTATTCCTGAGCATACTCAAGCGTAAGAGAAAAAAAAAGACTCGATTAGTAAATTATTTCGGTCGCTATCGTGTTAACAAGAAAAAGGATCCGCACATACAGACACACGGACGTCCAAGACAGAACTTTTTTAAACTGTTTTTTAACTAGTTTAAATAACAAAAATGACATCAAAAATATCATGAACGTTAAAAATAGTGTTTTTTCTTAATATTTGTGTGTATGTATTATCTTACAAGTGCAATGTATGATACATAAAGACATTTTAAGTTTGAAAAATCAGATGTTTTGCGCGAAGTGACAGTAGTACCCACCTCAACGCTTCGCTTATGAGGCGTGCAATACGTTATTATTATTTATTTCTAACGTTTTTACCATGGAATCTTTTTAATGCTATATTAAAAGTACAAATACATTAGCCACTGCTAATGAATAATTTCTCTTCCAGTTCCAGGACCTCCCGCAGACGTGAAAGTATTTCCCCACTCTGATGACTCTGTCATGCTGAGCTGGCTCCCTCCCTTACAGCCGAACGGACTGATACGACACTACAGAGTCTACACTCGACCGCAGAGGTAAGAAAATGAATAAGAATAACGATAAAATTTCAATTTGAACTAAATGATTATACGTTCTGATTGGATTTTGCATATTTTCCTGAATTTCAATTCAATTCATATTATTTTTTTATTTATTTTAAAGTGAATTGGCTTTATTGGATTAATCGATTCCTTACATATTATTAGTTTTACGAATACAAAGATACAAAACGAGTACCTAATAGTTCAGGATAATACCCAATACTGCTTAATTGCACTGCAGGATAGGTCGTCACTCGAGCGAGGTGGTACTGGTGGGCGAGCGGCAGCAGCGCGGCGAGCAGGCGCTGGTGCTGGCGGGGCTGGCGCCGCGCCGCTACGAGCTGTGGGTCGCCGCCAGCACCGCCGCCGGGGAGGGCGACATGAGCACTGTGGTCGCAGCCACGCCCAGCGCTACGGGTGCGTTTTAAATGCAACAAAGTTTGGTATTGCGTAAAATTAGCGGCTACAAAAAATTTTCACTAGAAATGTTCATGGTAATTTTTTAATGTTTCGTTGGCGTAATTCATATCATTATTTAGTTCAAGACTTTTTTATTTTTCTTAAATATTACTATAGACATTAAGCACTTACAATAACTGTTTTGTAAAAAAATTGTCACTGTTTGTGTATTTTGTAGCGGGTGCCAAAATAGCGTCATTCCCGCGTCGTGTAGTGGTCTCCGTGGGTGGATCAGTCGCCCTGCGCTGCGCGGCGGCGGGCCAGGCGGGGGCGCGCGGCTGGGCGCGGCGCCGCCCGCCGCCGTCGCACAGCGACCCGCGTGTGAGGATGGATGGCGATGCGCTTGTTATACTCAGTGAGTGTTTGAGACAAGTTTTTGAATCTCAGAAATTAAGATTTTTAAATGTCAATTACAAAATATGGTTATATTTGTTTTGATCGACTAAATAAAAAGAATTTACTTTTAAATTGTTTTTGACAATTGCCATGTTTATGAACTTATCAATATTTTTATTCGAACTCACTCTCTGGCTAATAATATAAGGCATAGTTAATATATTTATAATTTTGTTCTAGTAACCCATTAAATCGTTTCCAGAAGCGGAGCCGTCCCTGGCAGACAACTACACGTGCACGGTGCGCAACCGCTGGGGCGAGGACCACGCCACGTGGGAGCTGGTGGTGCTGAGCGCGCCGCCCGCACCGCGGCTCCGGCTCGCCAGCGCCTCGCCCACTGCACTCGTGGTGGCGTGGGATACCACGGGAGCTGATAGTGAGTCACATTTTATATGTATATGGTAATTTAAGGTATTGTGAAAGAGAAGGAAGTTGGATTAAAATAAAAGGTTTTAATGTTACACGTTTATTATTGCGCAGTACAGTAGGGCCAGTAGCAAAAGATACAGAATTTTCCAAAGACAGTTTTTTACTTTATGTCACATTTATTACATTGCCATATGTCAAAATAACACAGATAATATTCCTTCATATTCAACAGAAAGCCAACAAGTTTTGAAGTTCAATTTCTGAAAACTTATAATGGCATTTAATTAACCAAATCCTTTTTTTTAAAGGAAAAAAAAGACGACATGATTTATTATAATGATAGTTTAAAAAAGTAAATTTAAAAAAGGTACAAGTATTGGTCCCAGAATTGAGCCTTGTGAAACCCCAGGTGATGTAACTGAACTTATTGGATGACATCCTTATACAATTTAAGCATGTATTTTACATAAATAATATTATTATTTGGAACATCATCAGTCCAATAAATAAAAATTTTAATTTGGTAGAACGTTATAAAAATTTTAATTTGGTAGAACGTTCATAATGTTACAATGAACTTTATCAACGCTTTCGAGAAAGTTATTTTTATTTTTTATTTGCATTTCAGAACATTTTTTTTTAATTATTTAATACTAGCAATGCCCTGCGGTTTCACCCGCATAGATAGCGATATCGTTACAGTGAAAAGTCTACTATAGGTTTAATTTTTAATCACATGAAAATCACCTTTATCCCGTCCCGCACTACGGCCTTTTTTTTTTTTTTTTTTGTTTTAGTGGGGAAATCTTTCATAGATACCCACGGCCTCCGGGGGAGGGGCCGTGGGTTATGTCGGATTCCTACCGACCAAAACCCCACTGTATTCCGTCAAGACGCATATTGGTAGAATTCCTCCGTGGCCCCCGCACTACGGCCTGCTCGAACAGTATACCTACTATTTTCTGTAGATTGACACTTTTAAAAATTCGTTATATCTTTTGAATGGAATATCCAATTCTTTTCATTTAAAAAGTATTTTGCTGGTATTGAAACAGTCTTTAATAAAACATCATTTAACCCATTGACCACCGTAAGGCCCGATCGGGGCGCGACACAATAGATTTTCTATTGTGTCTGTGATTCCGAGGACTGATGGATTAATGGGATAAGGATTAATATATTATGTGTATGGATAACTTGGTTTGATTACTGTCGGCGCTTCTATTTATTTTGAAAACGTAAAAAAGTTGTTGTAGTAACATAACTACTGAAGATGGACATATGGTATCGCGGACTTTCTTGTAGATATAGATCCATTCTATAATATCGTAGAACATTTTTGCACGCCTCATAAGCGAAGCGTTGAGGTGGGTACTACTGTCACTTCGCGCAAAACATCTGATTTTTCAAACTTAAAATGTCTTTATCTATACAAATATTATAAAGAGGAAAGGTTTGATTTTTTGTTTGTTTGTTTGTTTGTATGAATTGAATAGGCTCCGAAACTACTTGGCAGATTTGAAAAATTCTTTCACTGTTGGAAAGCTACATCATTTCTGAGTGACATAGGCTAGGTTTTATCCCGGAAATCCCACGGGAACGGGAACTATGCGGGTTTTTTTTTGAAAACGCGGGCGAAGCCGCAGGCGGAAAGCTAGTGTATCATACATTGCACTTGTAAGATAATACATACACACCCATATTAAGAAAAAACACTATTTTTAACGTTCATGATATTGCACGCCTCATAAGCGAAGCGTTGAGGTGGGTACTACTGTCACTTCGCGCAAAACATCTGATTTTTCAAACTTAAAATGTCTTTATGTATCATAACATTGCACTTGTAAGATAATACATACACACACATATTAAGAAAAAACACTATTTTTAACGTTCATGATATTTTTGATGTCATTTTTGTTATTTAAACTAGTTAAAAAACAGTTTAAAAAAGTTCTGTCTTGGACGTCCGTGTGTCTGTATGTGCGGATCCTTTTTCTTGTTAACACGATAGCGACCGAAATACTTTACTAATCGAGTCTTTTTTTTTCTCTTACGCTTGAGTATGCTCAGGAAAAGGGTTCTATAACCCTTTCATTTTTCAGGGTCTGATTCGATGTGGTTTAATTGTTATTAAATAAACAAAAATAATAATTAATAAATATATTTATTAAAAAAAAATTATGAGGCGTGCACTTTTGGATTTTCCAAATTATTTTTTTTGATGTCATTTTTGTTATTTAAAATAGTTAAAAAACAGTTTAAAAAAGTTCTGTCTTGGACGTCCGTGTGTCTGTATGTGCGGATCCTTTTTCTTGTTAACACGATAGCGACCGAAATACTTTACTAATCGAGTCTTTTTTTTTCTCTTACGCTTGAGTATGCTCAGGAATAGAACCCTTTCATTTTTCAGGGTCTGATTCGATGTGGTTTAATTGTTATTAAATAAACAAAAATAATAATTAATAAATATTTATTAAAAAAAATTATGAGGCGTGCACTTTTGGATTTTCCAAATTATTTTGTTCTTTCTTCAATAGATTCCGCAGCGCATGCGATGACAGAAGTTGTATTGAGGATTTTTTACATCTTGGGTTACATTATTGCATTTTTGGTAAGGATCTCTAATTTTTTTGAAAATGAAATATAGCCTATGTTGCTCAGTTAAGATGCAGCTTTCTAATGGTGAAAGAATTTTTGAAATCGGTCCAGTAGTTTTTGCGTGAAAACCATACATATATACATACATACATACTTACAAACTTTTCCTCTTTATAATATTAGTATAGATTATTACAATACGACCAATCGTATTCGACAATCTTACCACTGTTATATTGTTATCTCAGCTTTCAATAAATTTATATACAAACTAGATTTCCGCCCGCGGCTTCGCCCGCGTTTGCAAAGGAAAACCCGCATAGTTCCCGTTCCCGTGGGATTTCCGGGATAAAAACTATCCTATGTGTTAATCCAAGTTACCCTCTATATGTGTGCTAAATTTCATTGTAATCGGTTCAGTAGTTTTTACGTGAAAGAGTAACAAACATCCATACATCCATACATCCATACATCCATACATCCATACATCCTTACAAACTTTCGCCTTTATAATAGTATTATATATTATATATACAAATGTATAAATCGTTGCGCTACGTGTCAGGCTACACGCTGGAGTGGTCCCGCGGCGAGGGCCCGCGGCAGTCGCGCGAGGAGGCTGGCTCTGCACGCAGCGCGGCGCTGCGCGGGCTGGCGTGCGGCGCGCGCTACCGCGTGTGGGCGCGCGCGCGCGGCCCGGCCGGCGCCTCGCCGCACAGCGACGCGCTGCACGCCGCCACGCTCGGCGCGCGTGAGTACACCGCGCTAACATTGTGCTAGCGGCTAACGGGCCACCAGTTCTCATCAGACCGGGAGCTCAAAATGCGTTACAGCACCGCACCAAAACACAGGAACAATCTGCTGCAAAACACACGGCAACTTTATGTAAGACGACGCAGAGACACCGCACCGCTCCAGTGAAAACGCTTCTAATCACCGATCTTCTCTTAATATACTTGACTGGTTATACTTGATTGATTTGATTCTACATCAACTGTCAGTCGAAGAAGTTTTTATACTTCTGAGATAACTTGACCTAAAATTTTAAATAAGTACAACAAAAATATGCATTTTTAATTTACTTACTTTCGCCTACCATGCCGCTTCGATAACATTTTAAAATTTTATGTTGTAGTATCAAAGGCGGCGCTGGAGAAACACCTTATATCCACCAACAGTAGTTGTGTGCGACTCAACCTCCTCACGTGGGACTGCAACGGATGTCCCTTGATCCACTTTATCATCTCTATCAAAGGATTCGAAGAATTTTCGTGGAGATCTGAAACAGCAGAGTTGGAACCTCATCCGTTTGTCTTTTGCGATTTGCGACCGGCCATGTGGTACCATTTGAGGATAGTCGCAACCACCACCGCTGGCGTGACAACTGCTACATATTACTTTTCAACGCTTACAGAAACTGGTGGTAAGATAATTTTACTACTTTGATTAATGACACCAGTACGATTTCATTATAGCAATTTGTATTGTGCTTCATTTGATACTCAACACGTACCTTCATTGGTCCTTCGAACCGGATCTGCAGAATCACAAAATCGTCTAATAATAAAATCTATTCTGCATTTATTTTATATCAATCTCCCTTTTTGGCTCGTACCGTTTGCTATCTGTTCTCATGATCCTAATTTGTCAGATTTTTTAATAGGCATAAACTAAAATAAAAAAAGACGTGTGGCACTCGGGGACTGCCGCGGTAAAGCTATTTCATAGCGTGCCTTCAAGCCACACCTCCGCGCCCGTCGGAGTGGGGATCGTGAGGTTTTTCGTTACGGAATTTCTCGATTCGGTCCCCACGCTCAAGGCCCACGATAGAAGCTATGCAATAGCTTAAAAAACCAAAGGTGTATTGTTATTTCCACGTATATTGCAGAGCGCATCCCAGCCCCGGCGCAGTTCCCGGCGCACGGGCCGGCGGGCGGCGCGCCGGGCGCGGGCGCGCTGGCGCTGCTCGCCGCCGCCGCCGCGCTCGCCACCGCGCTGCTGCTGCTCGCTGTTATTGTGTACAAGAGGAGGTCAGTGGCATAGTAGGAGTAGTGAGCGTGGATATATAAACAAATCAAATTACTTAAATTTCGCTTATTTATTATGAACTCTAATTTATCTCCATGCCAATATTACCTAAATCATCAGCAGGTGCAATTGATATAAATTTCATTTTAATCGCATCTATCAATTTCCAAATTATTATATTTGAATCTATCAATTAATCAATTTATTCCAGCAGCACAGCGAAATGCTTCAGGAAGGGCTACGAGCCGAGCAGCGTGTCAGAAGAAGACAAGTCGGTGGAAAAAAGAGACAACAGGAGAAACTGCCAGCAGGTGTACACCTCGTCACCTATCAAGTCTAGTAAAAAGGAACAACAAGGTAAGAACGGCATGAAAAATAAGTGCTAAGGATCAAAGGTCATAAACGGAAAAAGCAGTTATAGAGGTAGACCGTAGAACGAAAATAATACATTTTGTAAAATTCCTACAAAAGGATAATCAGTAGCCAAAAAGGCCCAGTAGGTTTAATTTATTTCACTCAAATGTTGTATAAACAATTTCTTTCAACAGAGATGTACGAGATAAGTCCGTACGCGACGTTTAGCATGTCGAGCGGCGCCGTGTGCAACGAGGGCGCGGGTGCGGGTGTGGGGGGCGCGGGGGTGGGCGGTGTGGGGGGGAGCGGCCCCGCGGGGGGCAGCGTGGGCGGGGCCACGGCGGCCAGCGGCACGCTGCGCACGTTCGGGCGCGCCGAGCCCGCGCCGCTCAGCGCCGCGCCGCCACGGCACCACCACCACGATCCAGCTGACTCAGGTGGGTATCAGTTATGAGTTATGACACTGGGCATTGTATTGACAATATTTTTGAACATTCCGTGAGCTGTGGTTTCTGCTTTATGTCAAGGTCACTATAACGAATCTCATTTTTATAAACCTACTATTATTCCATCAGTCCCCGGAATCACAGACACGATAGATAATCTATTGTGTCGCGCCCCGATCGGGGCGCTCGGTGGTCAATAGCCCGGTTTACACGCACGCTCTTTCGCGCGCGATTCGGCTTTCACGCGGGAAAGAGCGAGCATTTAAACGATGACAGAGAGAACGAGATTGCGCGTCCACTCCGCACACACTCCAACGCGCCATGCTTTTCTTCGTTCAATCGCGCGTGATTATCGTTTACACGCACAATCTTTCCTCTTTCCTCAGCGCGCGTGCTTTCCCGCGTTCAATCCCGCGCACTCAATCACGCGGTAAAGAGTGTGCGTGTAAACCGGGCTAATGGGTTAAAAGTCCTGGTGTAATTAAATGTTTGTTTCTTTCCATTCCCAGACGAGTACACGCTGTCACGCGCGATGACGCTGATGGTGCGGCGCGGTGAGTCTGACTCCGAGTCCAGCGGCTCGCCCTGCGCCGAGTGCAGCGCCGCCGGCTACCAGCCCGCCAAGGGTATGTAACTGGTGAACTGCATAGTGAAATATAATATGATTGGTCTAGTAGGATTTAGGAGGAGAAGATAAACTGCTGTTATACTATGATACTTTTTTTATATATTATACTTTAAATTCAATTATAAGAAGAAAGAAAATGATAAGCTTTAATATATATTATCTTTACTTATTAGATGTCAGCTTGAAAGCCGAGAGTTACGGCGCGTTCCCAGAGGAGTCGTTCCGCGGCGTGACGGACTCGAGCGCGGAGTCGTGCGCGTCGGCCGCGCGCCTCCCCGCGCGCCGCCGCCCGCGCCGACACGCGCCCAGCGCACACAGGTATAGGTCGTGCGCGTGTCAGAAGTCAAACTTCTTTGGAAAACTTCAAAAATACAAAAATCGTGGCCTTACTTCTTGACGTGACGGTGTTGCTATGATGTGACTTGGAAATTTTACTCTCAACGCGCCCAAAGAAGTTTCAAAAATAATCTATGTACCTAAATCATTACGGCTGTCAGCATCGTGCACGCAACACGGTGCGTTAGCACAGTCAAACGTTACAGCCGTCAAAATCTTAGAAAGTCAGAAAAAAACGTCTGTAACGCAATAAATTTGATTTATTTAGACGCCCTCTACAAAAGGTTAAAGAAACAAAAAGTCTAATACGTTCTTGCGTTTAGCGCCATCTAGTTGCGTCTTTTATAAACACTAGCATGGCTTATAAAACTGTGTTTTCCGAATCATAAGAGTTTTGAAATTTTCTGCTAGATGGCGTTATTTTAAAAATGTTTATTTATTATATCCGCAGATACCCGCAGCGTCAGGAACAGGAGAGGCGAGATTTTACAATACACGTTTGAAGAACGACAATAAAGACTGCTATAAGCGACTAGATATAATTATTACTGTTAGTAGATTGATATAAACGATTTGTTGGTTTATTTGTAACAAAGTTAAAGTTTCTAATTTTGTAATTAACTCGAATTATTCGCGGCCTATTTGGATATTATATAGAGATGTATCTATCATCGACAAAAATGGACAAAATTGTAAATTTCGAAATATTTTTTTGATACGTAATAGGTACTGAATAGGTTTGTTACTGTATGTTTAAGGATAAACTACAAATACGAGAGAAGGCATTGTATTAATTTTATATCGAGTTACGTTGGACTTTCTGTAGTTCTTAGCTATATTAAAAAAAAGTACTGAACAATACTACTAGTCAAAATATACCACTGACTTTTTTACTGTTTATTTTATGTGATTACTTTTGTATAATACATAATAATTATTAATGTTTAGACTTTTTAAGCTATAATAATATATAATTTAGTTATGTAATTAGCAAGTCTCGTATGTTTGCTCAATGTTTTATAAGGTATTATGTTAATTACGCCAAAGTACACTGCCGACCCTGTAAATATCTGTTTAGATAATAATAAAGTTATAAGATTCATTTGTGCCTTTTATTTCACTTATCTCAAACCCACACGCTATTATCTAAGCTAGTTTGGTTTTTATTAAGATTTTCATTAGTATAATGCACATCGCTTCACAATATAAGTTTTTTTGAGTTTTACAATACTATAATAATATAAGAATGTGATAAGAGTTTCCATACGACCTTCCTTAATTACAAACATCACAAAACATAATATGTAATTGTTAAGTTATATTCCCGATAGAGATTCATAAAAGTTCGTAACTAGTAAAAAAGCACAAAAGGCTCACTAGCCGGTACTAAAAAAATGTGCCTGAAGTGAAAACGTGCAAACACCTTTCCTATACGTTACATGGTTATCATACTTCTTTTATTATTGGCTGTCCACATCGATAAGGAAAATTTAAAGAAATCAAAATCTGCAGATTAAGGCATTATGTTGAACAAGGTACAAACATATTATTCGAATATGATCACGACACTTATATTATAGCGTGCTCCATTTGTACATCAAAACAACTGAACCGATTTCGATACATTTTACCAAAGAATTAATAGAATAAATTGTACATCACTGACTCATTGACAATTATTATTATACGAGTGTCGATTTTTTAAACTATGTACAACATAAACACACGAATCACCACGGGCAGTGAGCTAGTTCATCGGTAAAACGTCAAACTAGGTTACAAAACAGAAAAACACAGTCATACTTAGCAATTCCATCCCGTTACCGCCAATCTCGAAAGTGTAACAGACAGAAAGGAGTGTTGTGTTTTGGCTCTGAGAGCTGAGAGCGACTCGAGGGCCAGCCTAATTGGACACTGGGACCCGCTCTATCAATGTCCTAGCTGTGCCGAATTGCAATGATGTAATTTTTGAGGCAAAGAAAATCTCCCGTACATGATGTGAATATTGATTGCTAGATTTAAATACTTGTACTGAACATTATAACATTCCTAGTAGAGTAGAGCAATTTAAATTAGCTAATAATATAGCTTTAGATAATCAGCTTTATTTTTAAATTTTGTTTTATAGACCATTAATAAAGGTACCAGGTAAAAGAGAACTAAATTTTTATTATCTTCACATAACTTTCCATGCCGTTTTTTTATTAAAAAAATAAACACTGAAAAAAAAATCATCTAAACTAAAATTCACTCTAGAATTATTCAATTTATACGTAAAAGATTGGAATAGTTCCAATAAATTACCAAACAAAGGTTGTCATTGGCAGCGGAGGTCAACTCTCTTTGTCCCTCCGATCGGCACTCCGGTGACGTTTCACCTCTACATATGTGTTTAACGATGTCTACTACAGATTTTCAAAGAAAGTATTTTGTTTTGTTAAAGTTTACAATCTTTTCGAAATTATTAAATAAATAAATAAAATAAATAAATCATTTATTGTATAAAGTCATGGTACAAAGATATTAAGATCAAAATTAAAGAACATTCATGTTTTTACTATAACTACCTATCATACAATAATTATAATTAATTCACATGGATGGTTGTAAAAAGATATTTTTTTATGATTTTAAAATTTAATTAAACAAAGTTCCAAGCTGGAACATACAATAAAACAATTCAGAAAAAAAGAATATACAAAATAAAGGCATTTCCTGTTTGATTGCTTGAATAAATTACCTTTAATGTTATCATTACCCAACTCACGCCAACTCATGAGAGTTCCTTTTATCATTTTCGTGAAATTTCCCATGTCTTAATTGTCACATTGTAACTTGGAGTGAATAAAAAGGCACAAAGGGACTGAAAAACTTTTATATAAATGATTTCAGCTTGAGCATCCTGTAATAACTTTAACAACTAAGCCTCTCATCTGCACATAATTTAAGAAGGAAAAATATAGCCTACTAGCTTTCCACCCGCAGCTTCGCCCGCGCAGTCAAAGAAAAACCCGTATAGTTCCCGTTCCCGTGGGATTTCCGGGATAAAAAATTTATCCTATTTCCCGGGATAAAAAGTAGCCTATGTCCTTTCTCGGGTATCAAAATATCTCTATACCAAATTTCATGCAAATTTGTTAAGTAGTTAAGGCGTGATTGAGTAACAGACAGACAGACAGAGTTACTTTCGCATTTATAATATTAGTATGGATTATAAGGTACTATCGCTAAAACATAGTAAAGAAGACTACCCTTTCATTGTGTTGAACGGAAAAGTTTTGAGTTATCCAGAATCCAGGTTAGTTGGAGTTGGTAGAATTTGCTTGACCCTTTGTAATAAGACTTAGTTGTTCAATGTTTTTCTGGAAACTTGATCAAGGTTTACCTTCTTTGTGACTACTATTTCATTGTATTTATGTTTTGGCTATAATGAGAACAGTTGTTACATTATTTCATCCATATACCATCCAGTTTATACATAGAGTTAGTACTTACAACGTTTTTTTTAATAATTTTGAGTACACAATTTGAGTAATTCCGTCAAATTTAATAAATACTCGCGTTTGATGGAATATGTATCTACATGTCAGATATTTATTAATAAGTATAATATACACAAAGAACTCAGATTGATTATTTTTTTATTAAATCTTAAGCTTAACAGTTCATTTTTACTATCTCTTACAATCTTGGGCAATAGTTTGTAAAATTTCACAATGATAGGTTTAAATAATTTGGAAAATCCAAAAGTGCACGCCTCATATTTTTTTTTTAATAAATATTTATTAATTATTATTTTTGTTTATTTAATAACAATTAAACCACATCGAATCAGACCCTGAAAAATGAAAGGGTTCTATTCCTGAGCATACTCAAGCGTAAGAGAAAAAAAAAGACTCGATTAGTAAAGTATTTCGGTCGCTATCGTGTTAACAAGAAAAAGGATCCGCACATACAGACACACGGACGTCCAAGACAGAACTTTTTTAAACTGTTTTTTAACTAGTTTAAATAACAAAAATGACATCAAAAATATCATGAACGTTAAAAATAGTGTTTTTTCTTAATATGTGTGTGTATGTTTTATCTTACAAGTGCAATGTATGATACATAAAGACATTTTAAGTTTGAAAAATCAGATGTTTTGCGCGAAGTGACAGTAGTACCCACCTCAACGCTTCGCTTATGAGGCGTGCAAAATAAGCACAGCTATAAGCAGAAATTAGTTTTAAGGTTAGATTTTATCCGCAAAATAGATTGAATCCGCAAAAAAATCTGATGTGCCCAAATAGAATCGAATTGAATCATTCAATCGAATCTAATCAAGAGTTTAACTTTCAATATCATCATGCTATAGTTATCTTTAGATCATATTTTGTACATTTTTTGATTCACATTTTATTATATTGATAATATTCATGTTTTAATAAAAAAATAAACCCATGACCTAATGATAATTTAAGCGATGAGATATGGATTTTATCAACGTGAGGATGATATAATATGAGGAATGTGGCCACTCTCGAATTAGAAGGTAACAACATTGGAAAATGCCTAACAAGTTCTTACGTATGTGATAAAAATAATTGTTTTTATAGTAGACTTAATTATGTATTCGTGTTAAACACAACATCAAAGTAATCGAGTGTAGAACATGATGCTCCTTTCCCACGACAAAAGATATCACACATAATTTAGGCCCCTTTTTAACAAAGGACAAAGCATGACTGGATAATCTCTTGTGAAGAAAAGTGTGGTAGGTAAATATAATATTAAGTAGGAGAAACTTTGAGGATGAAAACTTCAATACTTATAAAATAGTTTATTATTAAATGAATCTAAGGAAATGAGTGTAGGTACTACTGATTAGATTAGATTATACATTTAAAACTCCCATTTATTCTAAAGTTATTCGTAGGTAGGTACGTTTACGTACTTCACGTTTAAAATACATGCATATAATTATTACTTTGAAATGTACTGAGCGAACTGCAACAAATTTAATGAATATAATTTATTAAGACCCGTTTGATTTGTATTTTGAGCAAATATAATGCTGAAACTTGAAGATGTCCACAAAACGTAATATTTTCCTTCATCTTTATTAATTAAGGCGTTTTCAAAGGCCTGGCACGAACATAAGGGCTCCACACACTCATACTGCTCAAAACACGACTTATTTCCTTTCTCTACACGCAGTAAGAGTCCTTTACCTTACCCAAGAACTTCAAAAGCGCGCATTTCCTGGCAAAGTTAACTTGTAGTCAGCACGAGAAATGCAACTTAAAATGAATGCATGCAAGACTCAAAATTCGATCGGTGATTGCAAAGATATGTGTACGATTTCACGCATGCGCTGAAATCAAGGCAGCCATTTTCAAAAACACACACATAGAGATGTGATAGAGGAGTTACGTTTGAATAATACACACACAAAAAATGTATCAAATTCACTTGCGGCTGTGTGCGTGCGTTTGTTTTGTGTGTGAGGGATGCTGAGTAAAGTCCTGACTACAATGTACTTGAATTTGATATCCGTGTCTTGTATTTTTAAGTACGATGGAAAATTTAAAATCAAATAATAATGTATCCAAGCTTTTGTATTATATGAAATTTTATGTTATATAATAAGACGTTACAATTTAATTAAATTTATATAATATTTACATTTATTTAAATAAATTATAATGACTTTTCACACTATTATCACGTTTAAGATTCCCAACCTTCATTGTTATGCAATAAAGAACAGTGTTATCGTTCGAAAAATATTTTTATAAAAACAATCTTTATGTTATTTTGCATGCAATTTATACATATTTTCAAAAAAATATAGAGCTCACCGAAAATAATTTATATTTTTGTAGAGACATGACTTTACTGCTTAACTCTACATTATGCCTACAATACTACATAGAAATCACTACTTAAGCCACAACCCAAGACAATCACAGTCACTAGCCCACAAACAATTAAAACATTTATCAAAATTTATCTGAACTCAGCTCAATAGATGACCTGACCTGGCTTCCACGCAGAGATTTAGTCAGGCTGTAGCCGCCGCGCCAAGCGGTCCCGCGTCCGCGTCAAACCGTCCTCTAGGAAAATAGAAAAATAAAACTAGGTACGTAGCATCCTTGCGAGTTGCGGGGTTGAGGTCTCCACGAGTGCCTGTTAAGTTTTCGAGTTGCGTATTCAATGTGCTCCCGATCAGCTGATGCGTAGCTTTGAGTGGAGCTTGAGTGAAGTTTTCAGACTCGAATAAATATTTGTGAGACGGTATGGAGTTGACAGTAATTACTGTATGTAGGATAAATATGAGGTGCTAACCTTCTGCGAGTGACCTATTTAAGAAATGAGATATATTTTACACCAACAACAGATGACGGACCGATTTATGATCCACGTGGATTCATGATAACATAATGTTTATAATGCTCTGTCCTTTGGTTACATGGTTACAAGTATAGATATTAAATTTTGTTTACGTTTAATGTAAAAAAGGAAGTTATATAGAAATAAAATATTACTTAGCAGTTTATATCATGAGTACAGATTGATTACTGGTTTCTCAACTAGCCACTTACCCCGGCTTCGCCCCTATTTGACCGAAAGCTTATGTTATTCGTTAAGATGTAGTTTTATAATGTCCAAATAAATTTAGCCTTAATAAATCTCCTAGTTTTTGTTAATTTATTCGTGGCAAACGAACAATCAAAATATTATTTTTCTTTATTATAAAAAAAATACTAACAGAAATTAGTTATTAATATAAAAATTAACTAGGTGCTTATCTGGTGGCTTCCGGTTCTGGTTGGGTTAACCCGAGAAAAAAATACAATGAACTATTTGCTTTCGTCAATCAGGAGCAGTTTAGCATCCTAATGTGAACGATTATTTATGAAAGGTCTAGTAGTTTTACAGTACCTACTTACAGCTGCAGTTACAAAAAAAATCACGGTAAGAGACAGTCATATTCCACCTTAATGAAAGTGAGAATTATTGTGATAGCATACTAAGGAATCTATTTAGTCCTAGAAATACGAATAATTTTTAACAGATAAACGTAGTTAAGGTGTTAAATTATTTATCCCTTAAATGTGTCTATTATTTTCAAATATTAATAAAACTGATACGTAATGATTTACAAATTAAAACGGTATGAAATAATGAAATGTTAATAATTATTTATATCACCAAGCACATGTTAATTACGTTTAAAATTAATTCATGTTAATATAAAACTACACTATAATATAATTAATACTCATTTTAAATTAATAACTGGTACTGAAATAAACAGCTTTTCACGTACAAGTTAAATATAGTTACATAACAATTTTCACTATTTCGTATTTATATGCATTATTTAAAAATAAAAATAACGTAGGTAGAGCTTAAGATAGAGCTTATTTTAATAATTATGTATGAAATGAAAGTTTGAAATTGGATAAAGCAATACAATATCAGTGAATAATTCCAATTTACATTTCATACCAATATGATCAAAAGTCGCATTACCGAAATTAAAAATTGGACGTTAAGAGTCAAGTGCGAGTCGACTATTGTCATCGAGTTTTGATGATTCTCAATAAGTCCTTATGATTGAAGTGAATAATCATTTTACTATACAATAATATGTTAAAGTTTTAACTTAATTATAATATTGTATATATGTATTTATGATAAGCGTCGATCGCCTATAGCACAGGTCTAGTACCTACTTTAGGCGATTGTCGTGTCTCATATAATGTGGGTCCAAATAAATATTTTTTCATTTTTTTTTTTCATATAAAATTTTACAACATTATTACAGCTAAAATAATTCGTTACAAATGAATCTTTTGAACGTATTCAACGTAGAACGTATAGTAAATACCATTATAATAAAGAAATCCTTTTTATTGGGCTGTAGACAAAACTAAGCTTAACGGTAAGTCCAACCTATTACATCACATATTTTTAAGCATGGCAATATGATTTATTATAATACGTTATCTATACTAATATTATAAAGAGGAAAGGTTTGTATGTATGTATGTATGTATGGTTTTCACGCATAAACTACTGGACCGATTTTGATGAAATTTGGCACAGATAATCTTTAGACCCTGAGAAAGAACAAAGGCTACCTTTTATTGCGCAATAATATGTACCACGGGCGAAGTCGGGGCGGACCGCTAGTATTATGTAAAAATGATGAAACTACATAATTATTGTACATCCTACCCTAAAATATATAAGTATAAGTTTTAATTTAAACCATATAAGATGTTTCATTACTGTATAAAAATGTAGGTACGAAAGCCGCACAGTAAGAGGTTAACAATGTACTTAGAAAAAGGTATAAATTTTGGGCACCATAATAATATATAAGCAGTTTTTTTGTATACATTTATTGTTATTGTAGAAATGTTCATATTCGAGCTCTTACGTGACAATTGTTATAACGAAGCTTTTACGAGGGTTCTTCGATGTTGTTTACGAAAAACTCACCTTTTTAGTTTATTGTATTCAAATGTTAAATTTTCGTCATTTTGTTTATGTTATATTCTATACTAGCTCTCTACCTATATTTTGCGCTATATATTCTTACATTCTCGGCATGCGTGCTTTTATTATGCAAGCAACGCATATACTGTTAAATTTCCAGTCTTTCACTATCTTATTATATTATATGAAAATTAAATGAAATTTAAGAATGGCACAGATTTGGCGTCTCAGCGGAAAATACAATTAGTTTTAAAACCAAAATTTTTCAAATGCCTTCGGTTGAAGTGATTTTTATTCCCAGTTAATGTTTTAGAATTGATTTCTTTTTCAAAATTTAATTCATTTAAAAAATGTACCTACTAACTTAATTTCTTAAAAAATATACCTATAATAATTATATCTCTAAGAAAATTAATATTGTGAGCTTGGAACACAGAATAAATAAAAATAAAATATTCTCGCAAAACCTTCTCACTTGAGAAATGGGAGCAAAGCTGTGTGCAAAACTAGTGTATAGTCCGTATATTCAACAAAGAAATTTCGCACAGGAATAACAAAAAATCCGATACTTTTCATACAGTTCTGTTTTTGTTGAGTTATTGTTATCGTATTGAGAACTTCTAAAAAGCTTTCAGTTACGCAAATAAACCATCAATTTATATTCAACAACTATGTATTTTAGCTTCACTAAAGATACTTCGAATTATTAAGCCAATATTTAGGTAGAAGTTATTTTTATTATAATAACTTTTTTCATTGAATCTAAAATAATCAATAGAGAGTGAATTCACTTTAATTTCAATTCATATTTCTTTATTGAGCCAATAAATGCATAAAGAAATTTAAAGTAAAATGGAGGCCTTATCGCTTAAATGCATCTCTGCTGAGTAAATAATAAAAAACAGGTTAAGTATACAATCAAATAAGAAGAAAAGAATAGAAATAAAAGAAAGATTTTTTCACAAAAATGCAAAAAACACGTATTTTAACAGCTGTTGTTGACGTACAAACATTTACCCAATAATATTGTAAGTAAAAAAACGCCATTAAAATTTAGATATAATTTACAACAACAAGTCAAGCGGATTCCCAGCACTTGGTATTCCGTTTTCACTATTCAAATGAAATAAAACCCAGAAAAGTAATTATTTCGTAGCATTTTTATATCATTTAACACTCTTCTGTCTGTTCGGTTAGCCTTTCATCAGTCACCTGCTGGAAATTATAAATAGAAAATAATATTGTATATTCAGTTGAAACATGAACATAATCCTGCCGGGTGTTTAATCGTCATTCAGACGAATGTCTTTGATCTGGCCTTTACGTCCAATGGTATAGAGTCAATTGTGTCTCATTTTTAATGCATTTCAATACTTTATTGACGTCACTTTTATGAAAGTGTAAATAAAAGCAAGAATACGTTGCATATCTTTTTATTTGAAATGAAAGGAACTATGAAAGTTTCTTCAGCATTTCTCTGTAGTAATAATTACTTTATGAATGAGTGAATGCTGTCTCATTATCATATGTTATGGCTTAAAGCGCTTAAACGCTTTAGACGGATGAATAACTGTAGGTATGTCAGTATAAGAACATTCTGTGGGTAACATTCATTACTGAATACTCTTTCTCTTGCATTCATTCTTAACGATTTCCACTAAACAACTCATTCATAAGAATGGTCAGTGTATATGAATAGTATTTGTGATGACTGCTTACCATTTTACATTATAATAAAATGTAGAGTATTGACCTAGGAAGTAATAATAAATTTTAAAATTACACCTTAATGAAATAGAGTATCTTATGTATAATTTATTGATTAAAATGCACACAACGAGTTAAAAAAGAGATACATGCAAAATACTTCAAAATATAAGCTAATTAAGTCAGGTACTTTCGTAAAATTACAGAATTTTGGTATACATTCTGTAATGGGATAAAATAAATATTAGACAACTTTATAAGCACTTTTCGACTTAATTAGAAATAATAATGTTCATGAAAATTATGGAAATAAATTAATTGATACAAAGTGGATGCCAATTTGCAGACGCAAAGCAAATTCACAAAACCTCTTAAAGCGATAAATCGAATTAAACTTATATTTCTCGTAATCGTAAAATGCCGATGATACTCGGCTAATGGAGGACCCTAATTAGATTTGTCAAGCTTCAAGCACCTGCCTTTATTATCGTTCGTTACGGATTGCATAATTGATTGCGAGCTACCCTTAACTTTACAATCCCACGCCAAACTAATATCTACTCTTTACCCGTACGAATTCAGTTTAAAATAGAACGCAGATAGAAACGCAGCAATGGCAGAAAAATTGGAAAGTATCCTAGACTCTGGACTAATAGAAATTTAAAAATATAATGGGATCTCATTAAGCTGCGGTAGTGAGCCTTCGTTTTATTTTACAGTAGATTTGCTTTGTTATTCATATTCTCGCATTATATGCCACGTGCACCAGTTTCATAATGATTGTAGTGTTAATTTTAAGAACGGTTTTTTCTCACCTGTAGTATTTGAATTTTTTCATAAAATACCTCTGTATATTTTAGTAAAATGTTTTTAAATTGAAGGTTTAGAGGCTACATTTTAGGAACTACTGCTTCAATATCTCTTATTGTTTGTAAAAGTTCAGATGACATTTTTTTAATAAAAACTAGCAAACCGGGCGAACTCCGTTTCGCTACCAGAGACAATTTCCTTTGCTATAAACTTCACGGAGCCCGAGACCTTTCCAACGAATATAAAACCGTGGAAATCGGTTCATGCGTTCTGGAGTTATAGCGTCAGGAAGGAAAACCTAACTTATTTTTATATAGTAGATTAATTTATTGTTTTTCACACAATAGAGTTGAATCATTATGTTTACACATAAATTACAAAAATTGTTGGTTTATTTTTCCATATTGAAAGCTGACACTATTATTCAAACAGCCAAATATTATCAAATTACATTTTTAAATGAAAAAAAATATTATTCATTTAAATAGGCCTCTGATACCGTTGTGCCCTGCTACATAAAAATCCCATCCGAATAAACTACGCAATCTCCAAGTTCGCGTTACATTGCGTGTTTTCAGCGACTCAATAAATTCCGAAGTCGTAAAAACTAGAAGTGTAATTAAGCCGCCTTATCCGGCCACTCGAGTTTATCAACTCAGTACAAGTCATCGAGAACTCGGTGATGTGGATTTATGGCGATTTTAATTGTTTTTATCTCGGAGCTTTTATTGATTTTGCGAAGGTCGCTTTATCGGATAACGTCGCACTTGTGAGGTTTTGTCATGATTCTTTGTCTTGTATTTATGAACCAAATTTGTTGGAACTTTGGTCCAATATTAAATTTCGCGTAATCAATTGTTTTTGTACATCAGTGCCTAATTCTTTATATTTAGGATAATAATCTAAAAGGAATTATCCTTTAACTATTAAGTCTACATAGTTTTCTTCCAGTTTAATTGAAGGCCTCTTTTCCCTACATATTTTATTATTCTATATGTTTAGTTTCCATCTTTATGTATGAATGTATAAGGACACTCTTTTGTTCCAGATCGTCAAACATTGAGCCAGCGATGTGAGACGAACGCGCCAAGATGGTCTCGTGGGTTGTGTCAGTTATTGTTTTATTTATCATGGGTAAGTGTTTATTATAATATTATTTAAGACTAAAATTATAAATCGATATTTTTGTGCGATTCAGAGGTTTAAATTTACAGAATATTTTCTCTGTTAAGAAATGATTAAGTCTAATAATTTAGTCCTAATTTATAATCACTACATAGTATAAAACAAAGTAGCTTTCTGTCCCTATGTCCCTTTGTATGCTTAAATCTTTAAAACTACGCAACGGATTTTGATGCGGTTTTTTTTAATAGATAGATTGATTCAAGAGAAAGGTTTTAGTATATAATTTATTAGGTTTTAGACAAAGCGGGCGAAGCTGCGGGCGGTTAGCTAGTATAGTATAATTGAAAACTTTAAGAATAATTTTCATTGGTTTCATTCATCTACTCCGCAAGTTAAATAAAAAAACACATCTTTGCTAAGAAAATATATCGAATATATTATATATCTTCGTATTCCAATCACTTTCGATAATATTTGTGATAATACTTCGGATATATTAGTTTGTATTACAAAAAACAGCCTTCAACTATCCATAATATTATTGCTACTAAAATATTATGAATACGAGTGCCCATTATTGAAGAGAAGAAAAACAAAAATAGTTTATCGTCACAAGCCTGAAAATGTCGCCAGAGCGTCGGGTTACTTCGTATAGAAATATTTATTTATTTTTCTTTTGAAAACAATACATTCTTCACTTATGACGAAGGATTTAGAATAATATGAATATGGTATGTATCAGACCCAATTAGCACTTAACAATATAATACAAAGGGTATCATTTTCTCATATAAGTAAATATACTAAACCGTTTGTAAATTTTACCCAAATACAAAGTGGTTTGCGGGCTTTTATAACGAAGTATGTATGTTTTATCGCCTCCTTGGTATAGTGGTTGACGCGTGAGCGTAGCACCGAGGGGTCCTGGGTTCGATTCCCGGTGGAGATGAAGAAAAAATAATGTGTCGGTCTGGTAGGACACAAAAGGTTGATCACTGACTTTATGTATCTATGTTTAATATACTTTATTATTTATCCATTATATAATATTATGATGTAGAGCGTTGGCGACAAACTCGCGTATTCCTTTTGCAGATACTATGTATAAATGCAGTACACGATATACAAGGAGATTACGTTAGTTTAAAGCACTTATCGTATTTTCACCTCACTTTTTCACACACTATAAATGTAAGAGACGTCCCTAAAACATTTTAAAACGTGTAAAATGTATTGAAAATACTAGTTTTTAGGATAAAAGCTTTGTTTTAATGTTACTTGTTAAAGTAAAATGATATTTGTATGGAGGCTCGAATTTTATGGCTTAATGGAAGATATTATGTTTATCCTGTGAGTTAAAAATATTTAATATACACATGTTACAAATTTAAAAATTCACGAGATTTTTATTTTTATTTTATTTTATTAGTTTCCAAACAGCTTATACAACAATATAACAAACAAATTATTCAAGTACAATTAATAACGTTCTATGTATAAGCCTACACACACTCAACACTATTTATTTAACCTGCTACATACAGAGTTAGACGAATTATATTTCACATTAATTGTCGAAGAACTACACAACAAATAATAATTATACATTTAGCCAAACAAAGCAAATAATATAATAAACAACAAACGCTTGGCGTTTTAACCTTTTCATTTGATTGAATAGAAGCCAAATTGCTTTTGTTTATGTTTTGTTCTAACGAGCTCGGTTTTTCAGCTCCAGCCAATTAAAATGTAAATCTAAACGATACACGATCCTGATACTCTAAACATTTTGGTTTGTCAAGTGTTTTCTACATGTTACTTCTTTCGACTTGGGTAAGTGAATATGAAAATGGTAATCTGAAATGTTCTTACAAGTAAAAGTGATGGAGCAAGCTAATATAAAAGAATAATGAAAGTTCATTAATAAATTACTAACCATACAAATATTTGTCATGTAAATTATAGAAATAATAGGTTTTAATTTCATTTGTACGTTGATATTTGCGAACATTTTCTAAAACTATTTTGGTTAGGGAGCCAGGTGCAAATTTGGTTAACTATTTCCTCTCAAGAGATAATTCGTCAGACGCATGAGAGTATAGTATTATAAAGCCTCGTGAACGTCAGCTGGCGCTCGGTTGGGGGGGTGAGCGGTTGTAGCCTCCCACGCACATAGGAAAAAAAATACATTCATTCATTCATTTCCTCTCAGCTAAAAATTTGTCAAATTGTAGCTAACCCAATATCTCAACGAAAAAATAGTCAGCTGGTTACAACATGGTGTATTATACGTCAGCTGGTGTCTCGAACATGAAAGTTAAATTTAAAGAAAAATTTATTTTCCGTTATTTCCTCTCAAACAAAAATTTACCTGATGATAGCTTATATGTAACTGTGGATAAATATATATGTCAGCTGGCTGTATCTTGGTGGAAAAACCGTCAGCTGATACGGGAGGCTACAACCGCTCTTCCCCCCAACCGAGCTCCAGCTGACGTTCACGAGGCTTCATAATACTATACTTTGATGCATTTTACTAATTACCGCTTGAGAGGAACTTGGTCATAAAATCTGCTGCTGGCTCCCGGACCAGTTAGGGAGCCAGGTGCAAATTGGGTTCATTATTTCCTCTCAAGAGATAATTCGTCAGAAGCATCAGAGTATAGTATTATAAAGCCTCGTGAACGTCAGCTGGCGCTCGGTTGGGGGGGTGAGCGGTTGTAGCCTCCCACGCACGTAGGAAAAAAAAATACATTCATTCATTTCCTCTCAGCTAAAAATTTGTCAAATTGTAGCTAACCCAATATCTCAACGAAAAAAAATAATCAGCTGGTTACAGCATGGTGTATTATACGTCAGCTGGTGGCTCGAACATGAAAAAAAAAAAATTATTTTCCGTGATTTCCTCTCAAACAAAAATTTACCTGATGATAGCTTATATGTAACTGTGGATAAATATATAAGTCAGCTGGCTGTATCTTGGTGGAAAAACCGTCAGCTGATACTTTGAAACTTATTACATAGGAGTTAGACAGAAGCATCTATTGCCAATTTATATGCATCAGCTGACTAGATTTTCCTCAACTTATTGCTAGCTGATTCTTTTATTTATCGCATCAATATATTTTTAACACTCTCACTCACAAATTTTCATCTGAGAGGAAATGACGATATCTTTAATTATTCGACATTACGCTTCAATATAAGAGTTGAGTTGAAATAAACATTCAGTATCAATATTTTTGAAACGAATAAGTATGTAATCAAATAATTTTATATATTTAAATAATTAAATAATCAGTTAGCAATAAATGAACTAGTTACTCGATAAAAAAAACAATATAATAAACTCTGCTCTTTTACGCATATCCAATTGGTTCACTGCTAATAATTTATTATTAAATGCAAAAAAAAAAAACAAATTGTGTAGAATTTATCCTTCCAAATGTAAAAAAGGTGAAAAGGGATATTATTTTAAACGGGGAGGTATTATACCCTGTGGATTCCACTGTTTTTCTTGTGATTGGTTTGACACTAGATGAGAAGCTACAATGGGGGGCCCATGTTGCCACCACCGCTGCTAAGCTTAGTTCAGCTGCATATGCAGTTCGAAGAATAAGGCATCTCACCGATGAAGACACGGCTAGATTGGTTTATTTTAGCTACTTTCATAGCATTATGTCCTATGGAATTCTGCTATGGGGCAGGGCTGCAGATATAGAAACTATATTTATATTACAGAAAAGAGCCATACGCTCTATATATTATAATTTACGTGCTAGGGACTCACTAAGAGATCTCTTTAAGAATACTGGTATCCTCACTGTACCATCACAGTATATATTTAATAATATTTTATATGTACACAAAAACGCAGACTTACACACAAGAGTAGGAGATAAGACACCGTTATGGCACAAGGAACAGAAATAAAATTGAAATGCCATTTTACCGGTTAGCTAAAGTTAAAAATTAATTTATGGGCCAAGGTATACTTTTTTACAACAGAATTCCTCATAGTATTAAAGAGTTTAGTAGTGCTAAATTTAAAAATTATGTAAAAAACGTATGAGTTCAGAGAGCCTATTACAGCATTAAGGAATATATGGAAGATAAAAACCCATGGAGGGTTGTCAGAGCGAAAACGAATAAATCTCATTATAATTTTTTATCAAGTTTATATAATAAATATTATTTATCGAGTAACTAGTTCATTTATTGCTAATTGATTATTTAATTATTTAAATATATAAAATTATTTGATTACATACTTATTCGTTTCAAAAATATTGATACTGAATGTTTATTTCAACTCAACTCTTATATTGAAGCGTAATGTCGAATAATTAAACTCAAACTCAAACTCAAACATTTATTTATTCAATTAGACTTCTTCCAGAAGCACTTTTGAATCGTCATTACATTCTTTAAATTTACCACCGATTCGGAAAGCAGTATCTATGGAGAAGAACCGGCAAGAAACTCCATAAAGATATCGTCATTTCCTCTCAGATGAAAATTTGTGAGTGAGAGTGTTAAAAATATATTGATGCGATAAATAAAAGAATCAGCTAGCAATAAGTTGAGGAAAATCTAGTCAGCTGATGCATATAAATTGGCAATAGATGCTTCTGTCTAACTCCTATGTAATAAGTTTCAAAGTATCAGCTGACGGTTTTTCCACCAAGATACAGCCAGCTGACTTATATATTTATCCACAGTTACATATAAGCTATCATCAGGTAAATTTTTGTTTGAGAGGAAATCACGGAAAATAATATTTTTTTTTTCATGTTCGAGCCACCAGCTGACGTATAATACACCATGCTGTAACCAGCTGATTATTTTTTTTCGTTGAGATATTGGGTAAGCTACAATTTGACAAATTTTTAGCTGAGAGGAAATGAATGAATGTATTTTTTTTTCCTACGTGCGTGGGAGGCTACAGCCGCTCATCCCCCCAACCGAGCTCCAGCTGACGTTCACGAGGCTTTATAATACTATACTCTGATGCATTTTACTAATTACCGCTTGAGAGGAACTTGGTCATAAAATCTGCTTCTGGCTCCCTAACCAGAATAAAAAATTGGTAAATTCGTTAAACAATACAGAGTTTCAACAATGACTTTAAAACAATAAACACCGTGTATGCTTCGTAAAAACTGTAAATTCTAACAAGCATTGTGCGTAAACAAAGGGAATGAAACATGGCCTCATAAAGTGCCTCTCCCGCTGTAATATGCAACATACAGCGGACAGTAGTGTACTGTATTATATAATATATTATATGGATGGCCCCTTTAACGTTTGGCTAGTTTTGAATATACTTGCTCCAACTTAAGTTTGGAGTTCACTTCTGGTTGTACGTCTGTGATGGAATACAATTTATTTGGGAAAACAATTTTCATTATTAATATATTATAAACTAGAGGTCCGCCCCGGCTTCGCCCGTGGTACATATTATTATTTCGCAATAAAAGGTAGCCTATGTCCTTTCTCGGGTATCAAAATATCTCCATACCCAATTTCATGCAAATTGGTTCAGTAGTTTAGGCGTGATTGAGTAAGACAGACAAACAGAGTTACTTTCGCATTTATAATATTAGTATGGATTCTACGATATAAATAAATATGTACAAAGAAATAATGGAGAATGTGAATTTAAGAATTTCTATTATTTTATCAGTAAAAAATTTTTTTCGTATTACATGCCTTTGAAATATCAATGATTGTTTGAAAAATTAAATTCTGTAAGAGCTAGCCTGGACTTTATACAACCCTGACCCATATACGAATGTATGCTTTACAAAAGCGAAAAGTTGGTAATAAATTTTGTATTTTCCCAGATTTATAATCATGCACAATGTACATACTCTCTAGTTGATTAAGACACTTCACATTAACGCCGACACTTGCCGAATTATGACTTGAGTGCCTTTTTAAAAATGTATGTGTACGCACGCAGCTGGTATGATCGAGGAAAATGTTCCGCCGTTTCACTCTTTAATTTCTTTATCAAGCTTATAAAAATATAACGAACTCCCGAACCGAGTTTCATTAGCTTTAAGACTGTAAAATACAACGCACCTTGTTTATATGTTAATGCGTTTAACCCCTGCTACGCGATTTTAGATCTTATTTCAAAGGTGTTGAGAATATTATGACACGAAACATTTTTAACGTTATATGATAGGCTCTGGTTCTTTGTATTGTCTTCTATATTAGATGATGAATAATGGAATATTTAATGAAGATACTGCAAAAAGTTTATTCTTGTTTAGATGGTGTAAAGTATGCATATGCAACAATTTATTTGAACAAAGGATTTTATGTGCATTTTAAAAATATCACTGCGGTCAACTGTATTCTGCTACTCTATCATAAAAACCCGACATAAAACTTGGAAACTTTTTTATTTTCTTTACTTTCTTAAACAAATATATTATAATACATTGAATTTTAAGCGCGTAGCATTGTCTACAGTGTTCGTAGCGCAGTGCTACGCAGCTTGTACAACTATGCTACGATGAATAAATCATCCTTTTCTAGGAGTTTATGTTTGTATTTCTGCTAAAGTATAATCACTGAGAAAGTTCTTCGTCTATATTATTTATATACAGTTTATACAATGTTATGCATTCGCACGAAGGCGTCATCTTGACTCAGTTTACATGATATTATGGCGCCAACTGGTTGTGACAGTTTTGCATTTTTGTAAATAATATTATTGTAATAAATCATAATATTCTATCATCGTTTTTAATCTCAAATATGTAAAATTGTTTACTCTTATAATAAAACAAATAGGTACTTCTTCCCTTTCTGAATACATTTTGGGAAACGTATAAATTTTATGGAATAATTCATAAACGGTAAAATTTACAAATTGCCGTCAAACAAGAATATTTCTGGGGATTTCATACATAATTCAAATTTTATGACGTATAAAAATACTTATCATGGCGTTGTTTCGTTTTAGAAACAAGAATAATCACTCAATAAAAAATATGCGAAGAGTAAAATATTAATATCACATAAGCAATTTTAGAGAATTTTTCATTAAGATACGTTTGAAAAATCCTTTGTTGTACAGTAGTTTCGTAATGTTAGGAATAAATAAATAAAACACATTTGTTATTTTTCAGGAAATTTAAAAAAATGCATCAAAATTCTTGCGTTACACAGACAACTTTTATATTTATCTACTGTCAAACCATAACAATAAACTATTGATATATTAAAGCCTATTAAAATTTTGTAAAAACCTTTACAACACTATCAATCTATACATAATAAATCACAGTGATCTTTTTATTACTTATCAAAACAAACCAGATTTAACACTAATAACGTAAATCGCAACCATAAAACTGTAACTCGCTTGAACATTAGAACTTCCGTGAACTTGTTAAAGTCGAAGTAGTGAAAGAACAAGCCTGAACAATTTTCATAAGAGCCTTTTTTAATCTGTGACTTCCCAGCTGCCCGTTGACCTAAAAAGATTTAACTCGGCGTGCTTGCACATGGCGGTTTATGGATTTATTATTCATTTGGAGACTACGTTTATAATTAGGTTTGTATAACACAGGCTATTAACATTCGTATATTTTTATTGTGCACGGTTGGCGTGTTTTGAAGCTGACTTTTACATAAAGATTTTTGTAATATCTGGAAATAAAATATGTGATGGAAATAAAAATATTAAAGACTAGATCCGTTTGTTCCTAGATCACAGTGTAAAATATAAAAATAAGATGATTAAATTTATGCCTAAATTCCTAGCATCTCTACTCGACCAGGAAAATAAAGTAGTTGGTTCCATATTTTTCGGAGCTGTGAAAGTAGACACTCAGGAATGCAAGCCCGCCTATATGTCATGGTATAACTACCGAGAGTACCTAAAATTCAAAGTAGATCAATCACTTTTTGAGTAGATATAAAAATATATATTTATATTTTATTTTATATTTATATAAGAGGTGCTAGAGCGCTAGGATACACACGAACCCAACACAACAAGCGAAGTTATTGTACAGTTTTTGTTTTAAATGTCGACAGGGTCACGTTTAGTAAAATTATGAAAATTAACAAACAAGTTTCGTGTACCCATGAGTTCTCGAAAATCCCATTAAAACTCAATATAACGTTGCGTATTATTCCGTTGTTCGTGGAACCTGCCCGATATAAACTCAACTATCCATATTATTGTAGTACTTGCAGTTGTTAAACTCAATGTTTTAGCATTAGTTAACAATAGTTTGAGAAATAATGTGAACTTGCAGATAGCTTGGTTGTAGTTATGTAAGTGAAACTTGACGTGACTGTTTTTTTACTGATAATAATTTGTGGAGGATAGATACATTATATTTTGTGATGCTAGATTTAATTGACTAATACAAAGTATGTTAAGTACTTAGAGATATTATATTTTATAAACATTAAAATAAAATTTACTTACTTTCTATCTCAACTTTTACACAAATTTCTTTAGAAAGTTATCACACACTTTTTTAACATAATAATAAAGCAAACAGGTTATGCAATTAGGAAAAAAAAATCTATACGTTAACAAATCGGACACTGGCTAGTCTATTATAAAAGTTAAACGTAGATTAATCGTGTCCCCGGGCGGTGTAGCGTGGTCACTGTACACACCAGCTGGTTGAATATCAAACGTCACTTGACCGCTTTACTACGAAATTATGGTGTCCATTTGTGTCTAATATGACGGAGATTCTAAATAATTTCGTAGCGCTGGATGAAACAGAATTTGACTTTTATTTAGTTGTTTAAGGAAATAGAGGGAATAATGTTAGGATGACTTTTTTTTTATTTTCAGCATAAATGTTTAAGGCTAAAGTTTTGTTTTATAAATATTTTATTCCATCTGCCCACTTACATCATTACATTAGCTGCTGTTCATTATATATTTCAAATCTGATGACGACTTATCACAGTCCGTATCTTCACCGTAGACCTATAAACCTATTCTTGTAGGCTGGATCTTCTATAGCTCCAATCCTTCCAGGTGGTGATGGCCAAGAGCATGGCCCAGTGTTCCTCATGGAGCCACCTTCCCGCCTGGTGTTCTCCAACAGCTCTGGAGCCAGGGTCTCCTGCGCGGCGCACGGGTTCCCATCACCACAGATCGCCTGGCAACTACCTGATGGGACTCAGCTGGATGATAGTCCGGGACTCAGGTAAGATTGCGAAGATTTTGTGCGAATTTTATGTTTGGTAACGAATGATTGATAGTTTATTGATTGTGTGTATGATATTTTGTCGCAGAAATCTGATAAAATTGACTGTTACAGGGTACTACGAACATAATATTATAATTCTAAACAGCAAAAGAATAGGTAGAATTATTCAAAACTTATAAGCAGTTATGAGAAATTAAGGGGAAACAATATTGTATAAAATATAATATGAGTTGTTATTTTACGTGTTTTAGAAATTATATCTTATTTTTATATCGTAAAAGTGCGGAGTTTATGTTAGTATTTTTTTACCATTTCCATCTCCTTAGCATAATGATTACATAATTTATTTTTAAACTGACTACAAGGGAATTGAAAAGTAGAGCGACGCGACAAGAAAAATAACATCACTCTTAAAGATACGTGAAGTTTATCTCACAGTGAAGAAAGACGAAAATAAACTCGCAACGAAACAGCTGAATTTACTAACTTACATTTTCAACACGAATAGCGTAAGTATATCGTATGTGAACATTATTTTCTTCCACATAATATTACTTGTGCTAAAGAGCCATAAATTCCAATCATTCTTTTCAGACGCAACCACTTTAGGAATCGTAAATTCATGCCTTTATAGAATTTTTTTAACATTTTAAATCCCTCTTTAAAAATGCTTATTTTCAGTGAGACGAGGTGTCCTTTTGATTTTTAGATTGAAAGATAGCATTTTAAAATTTTAAAATTACTTGTGTTCTAAAATCTCTAGGGATAATGCAAAATCGATGCGGTAAGATAATGTGAACCTGGGTGCTGAAAACTCCTAAAAAATATCTGACAGTCACTATGTACTCTATAATGAAATTTTTAATAAAAAATACAACAGCGAACAAAAGGGCTCGAGACGCTTTTGCGTTACAAAGACGATAGTAATGTAAATATTTCATAAGTGTTGGAATACATATTATACAGCGGAGCGGTTCAGCTGGGAGCGAAGGTTCTACATAAGAATCGACTTTATCAGTTTTTCTTTGTATATTTGCCCCATTTTCTTTGAAAGATATTACACTTTACTAGTGGAAATGGTTCCGATTTGCTACTCATCTTTACTCAGAAAGGAAAGCAACTTTTACATAGTATTTATCATATTTACGCCCTACAATTTAACCTGGATAGTATTATATAAGTCTGTAAGAGATCTTCAAGTAAAAACATTATCATAATCTTATGTTCGTCCCTAAGAAAGGACACGACGTTATCAATGCATTTACCGAATATTACATAACTCTGAGCTCCGACAGCTTGGAAGTTAGCAAGTTGGTTATCTTTAAAATTACCCGAGTATACGGAGAGATGAGGCGCGCCATGAAATATGGAACAGCTATTTTGAATAGTTCTCGATTCAAGCGACCGAATTTAGAAATCTTCGTTCGAATATATTTGACGATATTGCTTTGGGGAAATATGTCGGACAAGCGGATAGATAAATAATAATAACCTGGCTATAAACTTGACGATCGTGTATTTTTATAAGTGAAAAAATTGAACCGTGTAGAAAGCGTCAGCGAAAGGGTTTGATCTCTGAGCAATAATTTTACATTAAAACAAACATTTACGTAAAATATGTTTAACAATTTGATTTGTAAATAGAAAGCTCATCATATCGACCACAAATGTGTCCAGCCGCACGCCACAACCCAATTTGAAATGCGGTGTTGAACAGCCGGAGCTATAAGCTCATTTAGATACTGACGTGTGGCCTTCTGTAACTATTTTGGTAAAAATATAATAGCTGTGATTGAATTTTAGTGCTAGGTAAATTGAATAAACGTAGTGAAACTTTCAAATCTAGTTAGAGTTTTGTAAATATACTTGTAATATAAAAATGAAAATCTCTATATTTTATACAATCTATAAATCTTCCTGCCCCAACTTCTCTCGACTTTAAAATTAAAAGTTTGTTAACATTTTTGAATGATGGAAAACATGATTCATTTACATATTCGCTTTATATACTTTTCTAATGATTTAGGCTAATTCACGTGAATACAGAACACAAACATTGCAAATTAAACGTTTTCTTATTGATCGCAGAATCCTAAAAAAACATAAGACCAACCTCCAACAACATAAATAAACAACTATAAAATAGCATGTGTTAAATGAAAAATTCATAAAACATAGTCTTGATTTGTTTTATATTAGTTTTTTCATCTGTAGCTGTGTCCCACTTCGAACAGCGTACTGGGAAAATATACGATTCTTTCTTCATAATTGATACATTATGCGCTGCCGCCGTGATGAAATATTCCAGGATGTGTTATTTAACGGTTTTGCATTGTTTCTGTTAATTAAAGTAATGTTAAATGTGTTGACCAAAGAAAAAATTTACGTAAAGGAAAAATAGGATTATTTCAGCACTTTTGGTTGGGGAGCTTATTACAACTTTAAGGTATTGGGTTCAATCTTCCATGAACAAATAAAAAGTCTACCATGAAAGGACCATAATATAAAGAAAAGTGTATCTAAGCCCCCAATAAAACTTTATCTGTCTAATACCTCACAACACGACACGGCATTTCACACTTCACTATTTTAATTCTAACAATGAAATAAAAATGTTAATCCACTTTACGAATTTTACATAACAATTTCGTGTATAATCTAATTTAGAACAGGACGCAATAAATCAAAACTAAATATTAAATTCCCGTAAGTAAAGGGGAGACTAAAATACGCTCCTAATGAATTATGACACTTTGTTGTACCTTTATCTTATAATTCAGGTACATAGTTGCAAGGTCAGGCTTAATATATTATTTATTATATTACCCTGCTAAAAATAATAGTAAATAAATAATATGTAGGTATTCTATACTATTAAATACAATAATTATTAATATAGCTTTTTGCAATGGTAAGATACCAGCTTATGACCACTATGTTGTTTCATCTGATCGATCAAAGGCTTAAATTTATTAAAAAGAAATTTTAACTGGACATTTAAGTGACAAATTTTATTGTAATACGTGGTACTTAATACGGAGTATAATAAATTGTGAATTTCCAACGTCCAAATAAACAATTTAATTTATTATTTTCGCATACACAGTAATTTGAAATACCACTTCAAGTTATATTTGATTGGTTTTATAGAAACGAAAATGTCATTTCTCGCAAAATGGTTGCAACAACTTACAAACTCCAGCGTACCGTTAAAATCCCGTCAACAAAACTCGATCCCTAAAAATGAAAAGCTAACGTTTCCAAGAAATGCAACCTTCGATGCGATTAAATCTAAAAACTGCTAAGCCCGAAATAGAGTGGTATCGATTGATGGCGGATAATACTGGCGAGTTTATTTTTAAACTTCACTTTGCTTTTAGGATATTGAAAACTTAAGTTGTTTATTTGATATCGGAATGTAATTTGATACGGTGGTTTGAAGCCCGAAAGTGCAGGGTTTTGATTAGTAGGACTCGGGCTTTACCGCAATTCGACGTAATTAATTTATATTATTGGTTGTGACAATTTTTCTAAATATAGGTATGTAGTGTTTTCTTATACTTAAAAGTATAGTCCACGTTACAATGAATGGAGAACACATTTTTGAGAGTTTTTTACGGACTTAAAATGCTGCCAATTCTGGAAGAAACTGATACAGGAAAACATCAAGTCATTCTATTATTTTTTCAAATTTCTCTCTGACTAGTCTCAAACGTATGTTTAACAGTGAATTAGTAATATCCAAGACTCTGGTACCCAGTTTTTCCTTTATAGAGCACCTCCTACAAGACAATTCAAATATCTCTTAACAGCAAACAGTGAGCTCTGAAACTATTCAATTCGTAACCACATCCCTTTGCAAATAGAAGTGTAGTCGAGAAATTCCGACACATTGACACGTTGTAGCATCTAGAAACTTCCTGGCTTTATAATGTTTTAGTATTGTTTAGTAATTTGTTTGTTATAATGGCTGCAGTGATTTGGAAATAGATAAGTTCAAGTATGCCCACGGGTATTTCAAAGGTATTTTTAAGCTAATTTATGTCCGTGATTTCAACACGTTTTTATTTTAAAGATATATTCCTATATTTAGAGTAATTTTTGGTTAAATACACTTATTAAAGATATTAAAGATAGCGATTTCTATTTGTCGCTTGCGTTTATATAAAGCTCAATCATTTTATTTAGAAAATTTATTATATATGAAAGTGTTTATTAAAGAGAGACTCTTTTGTGTATGCAAGCATAGGTACAAATAATAATTTGGAAAATCCAAAAGTGCACGCCTCATAATTTTTTTTTTTATTATTTTTGTTTATTTATTAATTATTATTTTTGTTTATTTAATAACAATTAAACCACATCGAATCAGACCCTGAAAAATGAAAGGGTTCTATTCCTGAGCATACTCAAGCGTAAGAGAAAAAAAAAGACTCGATTAGTAAAGTATTTCGGTCGCTATCGTGTTAACAAGAAAAAGGATCCGCACATACAGACACACGGACGTCCAAGACAGAACTTTTTTAAACTGTTTTTTAACTAGTTTAAATAACAAAAATGACATCAAAAATATCATGAACGTTAAAAATAGTGTTTTTTCTTAATATGTGTGTGTATGTATTATCTTACAAGTGCAATGTATGATACATAAAGACATTTTAAGTTTGAAAAATCAGATGTTTTGCGCGAAGTGACAGTAGTACCCACCTCAACGCTTCGCTTATGAGGCGTGCAATATGTTATTATAAAAGTGTCGTGGTATTTTATCTACCTACATCATCCACCTACAGCCTGATTGTTCCCGATATATATTCGATATATTTTGTTACCATATTTATTAAAAGCCTTTGTCTTGTTAAGCGTGCTATAATGTATAGTTATATAGCTGAATATATAGCAATATCGTATACAAGCATTAACTACGCAGTTTATTACGGCGAATGTCAACCGACTTATTGACACAGTTCAAGGGAAAATGAGCAGAATCGCTGAGGAAATAAGTGCGGAAATTGGCCGAGAGAGCGGTTAATGTGCGGAACCGCAATGCTAGTTTTACTTTACGTTATGTCAACTAGGATTTGACTGAAAACGTACTGTAATGGCGCGGATACACGCTTCAGTGAGCTTGTCAATTATGTTTGTTGCCTGTGATTTGAGGTCTTAAAATCCCATTTGTTTCCATAGTCCGTGAAATTTTATGATATTATTTCCTTGTAGTTGTCATATAGTATCACGTCTTATTAATTACAATTTCAGCGTTGAGATAGTTAGCCTGCTAGCAAACAAAACTTTATGTGATTTATGGGATTTCACAAAGATTTTAGGACTAATAATTTATTTTTATTTTTTATTGATAAATAATTACAACTTGGTTTACTGTTTTGCTTACACAAAAATATATTTTATAGTTTTAAAACCTAGTTATCAATTATTTATAAAATTCCTTGTCCACTTCGTAAGTGAAATTCTATTTATCCAATTCATCGGTCATTCGACTACAAATGCCTTTAGTCAATACAAGATGTGATATTTAAACATACAATACATTCCAGAAATATCCAATCCTATTGGACGTGATAAGAGTACAGTTCAATTAATTCTAGTGTCAGAAAACACACGCTCATAGAGGTTGTCAGAGCGAGTTTCATATCGCTTTGCCGGCCAAGGCATGCCTTTGTAAATTCGAAGCACAATAGTTGAGCCGCAAAGAGAATGTCAAAGTGCAGATAACTCACTTAGTGGGTCGGAACTAATCTAACTTGGTACTTGCTGTCCATCGCACGTGACTATGTCCACACTTACGGGTATGCTAATCGAGTCTCTTTGGCTTGGAATTAGTAGATTTAGGGACGCTTATTGAACCGTGTTGAAACTATTTATATGATAAATAATAAATGTCGGTGAAGTTAAGTAATAAACGTTAATATATACGGTTATAATTGTAACAATTAAAACACTATTAAGACTCTACTATTCAACAGTCTCGTCTAGCAAACTGTTGAAACACTGGTGTATTAATTGCAAACAGATGTGCATCCTGTGTCTGAGCCTTTTCTTTTAAAACTCTATAGAATAGGAAGTACACTTCCTTCATCCATAGACTCTGTTATAGAACACTTTCATATAGAAGCATGATTTAATAATAAAGGAAAAATTAAAATTCACTCACATCAAGATTCACTTTTCCCTGGACTTCATTATCCCAGAATCGGAAACCGTGCTTTGAGTCAGTAACGAATGAATACAAAGAAGAGAGGGAGATTAATTGGGCTTCGCAGGTTGGCATAAATATTGTTCAATTCTGTGACCGCGCATAAAACAAGCGAATTAGAGCCGGTGACGTAGGCGGATTAAATTACCGACCCTCTCAACATATTACTGCGAATATCTCATATATTAGCGAGGATTTCACCATTTAAATTTTCTTTTATGTTTGACAATGTATTGTAACAATGCCTTATACGCTCTTGTATATATGGAGTTGGTACATAGTGTGTGAAAATTAAGCAGGCCTACACAGAATAAGTTTGTTATTTGTGACAAAATTTTAATGGACTGAAATGATTTTATAGTTGGGTTGAAACGAAATTGTATGAATTGATATACCTACTGTATAAATTTTATAATTTATTATTGGTATTAAAATTTTATAAGCAATAATATTTTATTTGGTTGGGTCATTTTATCAACGATACTATTTTTATTTAATTACTGTATTTTTATATGAAATTACATTTGATCAACAAAATATTATGACTATAATATATTATAGACCGTATATGAGCGTTTTCAGAAGTCGGTAAATATGGCAGCGTTAAACACAAAAACCTACATTAACACTGCTGTAAAATTAAATAAGCTTTATAATAACATAAACAGAAACAAAATCATATGCAACAGCCAACTGTAAACAGAACAGTGTTTGTTTCACCCCGAACAGAATCCTTTATTTTGTTCAGCTCATACGAAAAAAGCCAAAGAATGTATAAAACAGGAACGGAATAAGGAAAAGCTTGAAATTCTCAAAGCAACTTTGTGTTCCTGGTGCAAGTGTGGCGGTAAACGGAATTCTGCACTTGAAAACTTTAACGTTCACTTTAATTTTGAAGTCACAATTCTTGCGTTTACCTCCCGAGTTTGATGCATGGTTTTAATAGAGTTTGTTCGTTAATGCTATGTATACAAAAAGATTTAAAAGTTACGCGTTCGGATTTAATGCGAAATTAAGCTAAAATTTGTAAATTTGCATTTTGACGTTTTAATTATTTAAGACGCTGAATGCATTATTCGTTTTAGTTTTGTTAAAATTCTGGAAAAATACCTATTATTGTGAGTACTTTACTTAATTTATTTTTTATCGTAAGTTTAGTGAAAAACATACATAATAAAGTTATCTCCCAAAATGAATTGACAAAGGGAGCAAGATCAATTTATACCTTCTTTGTAGATGATAGATACTAGGTGGTATAATCTCAACATATTCTACATCGTGAGAGCGACCACAAAGTTGTTATAACAAAATCATACATATAGCTTACAGTAGGTTACTAACTATAGTATATTATTTTGCACGTAAATAAAACGATGTACTCATCTGCAAAATAATATACTTCTTCTTTATTATATTATATAATATACTAGCAGTCCGCCCCGGCTTCGCCCGTGGTACATATTTACGTTTTCTCTACGTAAGAACCATCCTCGTACTTCAAGGAATATAATAAAAAAAGAATTATCGAAATCGGTTCAGCCGTTCTCGAGTTATGCGCTTACCAACACATTTTGCGATTCATTTTTATATATAAGATTATCTTTTCTTTTATATTATATATTATCTTCTTCTTTATTATGAGTCAGTTGAAATAGTATTTTTATATATTGTTATAATTAATTGTGTTGAGCTTTCACCAAGTATGTACCTATTTAAGCTTGTATAACTAGTTCGATGTACCGGAATTGTATTTAAACTGAGCATTATTACGATTCAAAACAAGATTGTTCCGTTTAATTTAAGTTACAATAGAGGACTCGGGAGCGGCCACCGACACTTGCGAACTCTTCTCAACGTTTCGATTTGAACTCAATTACAAGTTTGTCTGCGAATAACTCGGTATTATTGCGATATGTGCATATATTGCTTTATTTGCGGTTAATCGTGGATTAGTAATGTTTGCTTGTGGTATAATAGGTTGTTATTTACGATATTTGTTTGCTATGATGCATTAACTAAAGTCGATTGCTTCTCTAATTTCAATAGAGAAGAATGTCTGTTTAATTCGTATTTCTACATAAATTAGCAGTGGAAAGGACATATTTATTGTTACTTTAATCTTTATATATATAAATCTCGTGTCACAATGTTTGTCCTCAATGGACTCCTAAACCACTTAACCGATTATAATAAAATTCGCACACCATGTGCAGTTTGATCCAACTTGAGAGATAGGATAGTTTAAACATGTAGGTACCACGGGCGAAGCCGGGGCGGACCGCTATTAATACTCTAAATTTATTGTTATACTCCGTAACTCCGTACACGATTTTGAAGTGAATACATAACATCCGCAAGCTATTGATAGCGTTGAATATTCATGTATGATATCGTGTGTCTACAAGTTTGTCTTTGGTCATGTTTATCTGTATTTTATTTGAAACCACTCAACTTACTATAAACACTCAATTTATATAAATCCTGTTTAAACATAATAAAACTATAATAGAAAAGTGATTAACTAATGTTCCGTCTAAAAGCTGTTGACTTATATTTTCTCAAAAGAACTCGACAGCCGTGAGAAAGCTTTATTTACCTTAGACTCGTCGAACATGGCTTTAATTTCAACTGTAATATTTCACTCCTTTTATTCCTTGACGTAGTTTCATTTCCATGCCCTGGTATTTAAGGGTTTTTGTAAATTTACTCTTGTTTAATATTCCCTCGCTCGTAATAAATGCTACATTTAAAGAAGTCCTTTTTATTTATTTGTAACAGAGCCTTTTAAATAATGTATAATTATAGCTAGCTTAAAGAATGTTGGTAAGGGAGCAAATTATTTGAGACGGAAACGCAAAGTGTGCGTAGTGTAAACCAAACTTCATTCGCTTGCGTTCTTTAAAAAATATACGTTTGATGATGTGAAAATGTACTCTCTTCAAACTTCTACGTGCAAATTCATTCAATATCTTGAGCAGTCTATTAAATGATTAATGATTACCTGACATTATTATCCAATACCTAACGAATTAATACAATAAGTTGTTAACAAAAACGCCAGGTTTCTGTTTAAGCCGTCATTTCTTGAAAACTTTACCAAGTGTACGAGATTTATTTTTCTTCCCCACGTACAGCGTACAGTTTGTATTCACGATGTCTGCAAAAGTTTTCAGTTTGTCAGGGAAATGTTTTCCAATATTCAGTTTTGCTAATGGTTTCTGTAAGTTTTCGGTATTCAATATGAAAATTTATAGTTTTATGTGTATGATTTATTGTAGGGCTTAAGGTATAAGTGTTATAAGTATATACAGTGTTCTTGCTAAATGTGAAATCACAGAAAAATATCTTAGACCAGGTTAAAGGAAATTAACTAAATAATTAGCTAATAATAAGACAAATTCTTAATATTTTTGTTATAAACACGTTAATTACTTAGTACCAATAAACACGTAGTTTCATAGTGCAAATATTCAGGAAACTACATTTTCTCAGTGCTGTTAATCGTATCACTGAAGCAGAAAATGGGAACACAGTGGAAGCAAGAATAGTTTAAAGCTGCACAATGAAGACAATTTCATGGAACCACTCATATTGACATATTTGAGCAAAGTCAATTGCGTATTTTAAAAGGCACGCGAAACGCTCTTTTTTACATCTTTTTGTATGTGCTAGCATAAGTATATAAGAGTATTTCTTCAGTAAAATATTTAAGAGCGTCGTGCATCATATAATTGTTGATATTTCTTTTTGTAGAAATAATAAGTAAGAAGTGTTGTAAAAAAAATGTTTGATTTTGTTACATACACAAAAATATTGAACCATAGCAAACTTAATTGACCAGTCTTGTTAAAATAGTTTATAGGTTTTGGACGGATGAAATCTAATAAGTTTTAATACGTGGCTTTTATAACAAAGAAACGTCCTTTCATAATAAAATATGTTACCAGGATTATTTGAAAAATAGACATTCGTGGAAGCTAGTGTATAAAAATGCTCCATATAGAAACTCATATGAGAAGCTGATCCGCCCCCAGGCCTATTGTTGCTAATGTCCTAGCACAAACAACTCTGCCCCCGGCTATTCATGCCAAGTGCTCTTTTGTCTACCCCCACACATCTTTAGTCTGTTATTGTGGCCTACCGTATTCGATTTGTATAGACTGACTTGGGGAGTTCAAAATGCTAATTAAAATGATTTGGTAAACAAAACGCTTGTAATTCTAAACCGAGGAAAAATGATTCATTTTTTATTCAAGTTCATATCATAGAAACAACTCAGTTTAACTAAGAAAGTTCAGATCTTGTTTATCGTGAAAAAGTTATGAAAATGGGTTTTGGTAGAAAACTTGTAAGACTCCTATTGTTCAGTCAGAATCATATTTCTTGTGTTTTGTGAATTTATTTCAATATACTTGCACAATGCACATACTCTTTTATCTTACTCTTTTTTTTAAACTGCAGTAAACGCACATCAAAGGAGCGTTGATTGAGCCCGCGGCTCTGCCTTCCATCTGAACATATCAACTTCTACAAACGATTACTGAACACGTGTCTTTGCTTCACATGTAGAACATTTGCAGTAAAGAGACTTATCATTGGAGCATCAACAAATTGACAGAAGATTGAATGTATATTAATACAGTTGGTTATACAGTAGATAATAATATTATCATACAGGTCGTCTTTCTATATGTATTTTAGCGTGTTCCTACTCAATCATTCATATCGTGTATAAATATTAATAGATTTTCGAGAATTTCGATACATATAATATGTAGATTGTAGATGGATGAAAATTCTATATATCGTATCTTAATCCCCCTTTTATGTATTTGTTTATATTAGGTTGTATTTTATAATACTGATATATCTATTATTTAATATGCGTAGTTTTTAAGAAGGACACGGACACAATATTACTTATAGAGTAAATCCTTAGAAATGCGAAAACAGAATACTCCACGATTGAATTCGGGTAAACTGCTTAATAATTGCTATCCTCCTCGCTAAAAATTTAGCTGTAGCTAGCTGGTAGCTAATTTCAAAAAGACTTATAAGCAAAACTACAAAATGCAGATCCAATATGATGCCATTAATGTTATCGTAGCACAAAGGATGCAACTTCGTCGCAGTCTCGTCCCTGGAGAGTGGATATTAGATTAGTACTTGACTCCCGCGATATTACTTCCAATATATGGAATAATCTCCATCTTGTCCTGGACGTTCACAAGATATAAAATTAGTGTTAAGGTAAAACAAAGATTTATTAACATTTTTATAGAAAGGTTAGGTTAGGTTAGTTATTAGTAAACAATAATACAAGGGATCTTTTATTATTAGTTTTCATTTACTTCCTTGATTTTGGAAAAAGTGATGTGTTAACAAAATAAAGGTCAAAGAAGTAATACTTTTGGAGCAACGAGTAACCTGCTTAAAAGAGTCAATATCTCTAACTGTATAATATATTATGTAACTCTATAATGTAATCCATTTTTGAGGTAAATAAAGCCATTAATTTAAAACGCAAAGTACAAACATAACCAAATATCCCCAATCCACATAAAAACAATAGAAACAAACCGATAACCTAGTTGCGAGGCAATTTTTTGTAGCACAGTAGATAAATTCAGCGGCGCCGTGTCGCCTAAACTTTCCGACACGTCGTAAATTCTCGTGACGGATCATTTGTCCGGTTCTTGTGTGCTATTAAAATCGGGCGTGTTATAACCGCGGACTTTTTCATAGCCGGGTTATGAAACGAGTTTTACTATCGTGATCTCTCGAGCTTTTGGAGATATAAATGTGGTGGTATGTTTGGCGTGTATGTTGTGTGTATTTAGTTGTTATACTACGAGATAAAAGAGTAGTGTAAGAAATGCAACTAAAACTAGTCTTAGCATTAAAATAGTATAAAAGGAAGCAAGATGAGTAGTTGCTCAGGTTGTGTAGAGATTGGCTCGGAATAAAAACTGAATTGTATACGAATAATAATTTACTTTTAAATGATAAAAGCCAACGTACAATAAAATAAACACAGCTTTTATCTCAAGTTCTTTTATATCAATGAAACTGTAAATTCGAAAAAGCCGATATTTTAATAATAAGATATCCTGCAATTAAACTAACGTTAACATAGAATAAAAACTAGACCCAAGCTTCCGAAGTGGAACCATTTAAAAGCTAATAATAATTATCTATCAATTAATTTGTTTTAAAACTTCCGTCAAAAGTTAAGTAAAGACAAATGAATTGAAAGCAAAGCGTCAATGACCGCATAACAGAGTCGAGGTTTAAAGTTCACGTCAAAAGGGTAAATAATTTCATTGCGAACTCAAACCTACCCTCTAATTATAAGTGCAACTGTTACTTAGCATCCGCGCTTTTGGAAAATAAATCTTATCTTCGGTTAGTAGGGTTGAATATTGTAGTGGGATTGATGTCTGCGAGAGATAATTTCGTCATGGCTTGCCGAGTGAAGAGCACTGTTACGATACGCAGCGGCGTTTTAATAGCATTAAGTTTTATCTTGGAATTACGCGTTTTAATGTGAATTGTGATGCGCAATAGAACAGTAAATTTTTTTTTTATGCAGTTGTCTTTTTATGCAAGCGATTTATGTACAGTGCAGGTGTAGGAAAGCAAATGAGCTCTATATAGAGCTAGTAGTATATACTTACATATGAGTCTACAAAATTTATAAAAGAAATAGTATGTGCACTCATACAAAAAAGAGTAACGATGGTTTAAAGTTAGCAATGCTATGGCTTGCTCAGCAAATGTTCATAGAAAGAGGCCATCACTTACCTATAAGTTGAACTACCAGCATGGATGATCAGTGTAACATAAGACAAATTCCTACAGAAGTATGCTCTTGGCTCAATTTTAATTAAACTTAAGAAAATTTCTTAAAATTTTTATGCCATTGCGCTATAATTTTTTGTAATAATAACGTTTGTACGTTACCGAATACCATATTATACGACCTATTTAGAATTGGTTTAAAGCAAGGTAATACGCATTAAATTTCGTGGCCATTTGCTATTTGCGGGTCTAAACCGCATCCATAACTCTTCGATGAACTAACTCTATATCAATTGTTAATAAATTCAAAAGCTGTAACAGAGCAACAATGATAAATGCATACCAAGGCTATAACAGCACCTAACACAACCATCCAATGATTTTTATTTCATCGCAATAATTTTCCATGACCTATTTTTTTAATGAATATTTTTAAAAGCATACCAGATATTAAAGTGAACTTACATGAAACAATACCGTCGGTAACCTAGTTAAAATTACCGACAATTCCGTTCTGAATTTGGCAACGGCGTGTCGGCGAGCGGCATGTCGGCGTGTCGGCGTGTCGGTGAAAGACCCTGACACACCGTAAATCCTGGTGACTGATGATTTGTCACTCTCATATTTCGTTAAAAATAAATTTGATCCAACGCTGGCTCATTGTTTTGCTAATAATATTATAATGTACAACAATGAACTGTTTTAATTTTAGCATAATATTTTTATAAATTGTTTACAAAAATTGTTAAGCTTTGATCATTTATGTGAAACAAATTAGATAGAAATTTAAAATATGAAACTTTCTTTCCTTCATAAAGTAGTAATATTATTATTAACACAAACTCCATTTTTGTTTTATGATTTAAAATATAAATTAGCTAGTTTTAAATCATAAAACAAAAATGCGGATAGCGGTCCGCCCCGGCTTCGCCCGCGTATTCAAAGAAAAACCCGTTCCCGTAGGATTTCCGGAATAAAACCTATCCTATGTCCTTTCTCGGGTATCAAAATATCTCTATACCAAATTTCATGCAAATTGGTTCAGTAGTTAAGGCGTGATTGAGTAACAGACAGACAGACAGAGTTACTTTCGCATTTATAATATTAGTATTAATTTAGTATGGATATAAATTAGCTAGTAAGCGTACTCTGGTTATGGTTTTAAATAATTTTGTTTTTTAGAGGCTGGAAAAAATTATTATGATGTATTATCTTGATGCTTCGACTTATTCATTTGACCTTTACTTTTCTATTTTTTATACTTCTAATAATTTGCTTTAGTTCCTAAAAAATCAAAGCGAGTAAAACACTTCCTGTTTCTACTGAGATTGTCTAACCTCACGCAACATATTATACGCTTGAGGGCGTTTTTATTATCACCAGGTTGATCGTTCGTTATCACTCCAAAAGCTTTAGCAAAAGGCATTACATAGTGTTCACATGTATGACCGTAAGGGAATCTAGAACAAGAAAAATATGGAATTTGAGAATGAATAGAAAAAGAAAGCTTTCGAACAACATTACATAATATTATTCAATATATCTTAACAACAAAGAAGCATACCTTTAAGACCATAGACACATCGTCTTCAATGAGTCCAAATGTCTTTGATAAGCTTTCATCGCAATTTCGCTTCACCGCTCGAGAGCTACACTTTGCCAAAATAATTGAAATCAACAATCAATACATTCACAGTGAAGCAAACAACTAAAGGAGATAGCTGTCGAACTTGTGTTGAAACGTGTCCTAATGATGGAATGCCCTTTGAGCATTGAACCGTGGAAATTGGCGAAGGGTGAGTGTGGTGCGAGTAAGGATCGAATGGAAACTGAAATAACAAGAATTATGTAAAATTTAATCGATTCAGGTGTCTTCTTATCATAAATAGTAAGAAGTAGAAACTCTACTTTCGTGCTAAATTATGATCGTTAAATGTATTCATTACAATAATTTAACTTTTTTTATTACTAGCTTCCGCCCGCGACTCCGTCCGCGCGGAAATATTAAGAAAAATAAAGATTTATTTTTTTTCTACGTATTTTTCCGGGATAAAAAGTATCCTATTTTATGCCCAGGATAATAAGGTATAATTATACCAAGTTTCATCGAAATCGAACCGTTAGTTTTCTCGTGATACCTTCACATACAGACAGACAGACAGACAAAAAATTTGTTAATCACATATTTGGGTTTGGTATCGATCCAGTAACACCCCCTGCTATTTATTTTTTCAATATTTTCAATGTACAGAATTGACCCTTCTACAGATTTATTATATGTAATAGATTTATTCTTACCATTTCTTTGCAATTATCTATTGCTTACAACTTTGTATTATCCAAAATGTGATACGAATAATTCATAATACGTCACATTTTATTTAAAACTAAAATAATATGGAAGTCTAATATATAAATTTTCTTGCCCTAAGATGTTCGATGACAAATTCCATACCCTCTCCTTACATCCCTGAAATTAAGTCGAACTTTTCATAAGTCGGCTAAAGCTTCTGCTTTAGTCACAGTAATAATGATTAGCTGATAATATGATGAACTCATCTTATAACACGGACCACACTGACACAAATACAACTTATGTATAACGTATGGGAACACACACAGGTGGCATTTGACCTGCCCGTGATGATATCTTATGGTTTCGGGATTATTGTTCTGCCAACTTGGCGTTACTACTGCTGATGTTAATCTTGTAGGACTGCTAAAGGTTAGGTTGACTTTAATTGTTGTAATGATAAGATTATGTTATGTTATCGGTGTTATGATAGCTGTGGACTGCCAGTTTATTACTGCCACATTATTTTTAAAAATATTTATCAATATTCAATAAATATTTTTAAAAATAATGTGCCTACTTGAAGATGTACGCAACAATTTCGTAGGTTTAAATTTTTTGTACAATGTTTTATCTAAAACTTCTTACAAACTAAAACTTTGCCCTTATCCGTCATATTCCAATAGAAATAATATGTAGGGTCGGGTAAATATTACGGGAAAAATAAAACATCGGCTGTGACGTTTATGGGTTTTATTTCAAACAGAATATAAAGTATTGCTGACGTCTCTCTTTATCTTCAAAGTGAGGGTTCAAATAAACGCGTTGTTGTTTATTTTGCTTTCTTTTATCAGTTTTTCTTTCTACGTTATAACATTATTGTTTAGAAGTTTACTATTGAGTTGTTAGGCGTTGGGTCATGTTTGGCTATAACTGTGTATGTTTATGGATGTATGTTTTATCTTAAACGCGCCAAAATCATATAATATGATAGTGGGAGTTATGCTGTTCGTGTGTATTTGTATTAATATGTTTCCCTTCTGCCAATCTGTCTGTTATAGTTGTATCTTTTGAAATGTTAGGTATATAGACGATTAATTATAATGAAACGTGGAACAATTAATAATACGACCAAGTGATGGATAGCATACATGCTTACACTATAACGTAGTCTATCCAACAACAACAATCAAACACTTATTATACTGATGGAGATGAGGTTTGAATTATACTTTTATCATTGTCAATTATAAATAAATTGATGCAGTTAAGAAAAATGTAATCTATTTATTGAATAATTATGAAAAATAATGTTTGCAAAAGAGCTGATAACATACATATCGAGAGAGCCGTGTACAGAAAACATTGTGTTTTGAAGCAAACTCGCACAAAGTTGCGTAAGTAGTTGGAAGTGTGCGATCGCGAATTAATAACTTAGTAAACAAGTTAACAAGTTTATCCAATTTATAATAAATTGTTGCAAACAGCGAGAAAGACAATTTGGGGTCTCTCGCGTCGCGTGCCCAATTTTAATGAGAAAATGAATAAAATTTATGTCAAAAGTTAAGCGTCCGGCTTATAAGGGACTTTTGTTTTTGGGTTACAATCGTGGTTCAGCGCTGCGTTGGGCCTTCGTATTTAGGCCTTCGTACCTTAAATGACAAAAAGGAACCTCATACAGACGAATATCGTTGTCTGTTTTAGTTCTGTATGATTTCATAAGGTTATTACGTGAACAACAAAGATTTTATAAAATAATTGAATCTATCACGAAGTCAAAGTTTTCATTCAATATTTTAAAGGCGCGAGCTTTTTTTATAGTTTGTTGAATAGCGTTAAATAGGCGTCATTATATAATATTTTTATACTTAGGTATAATAATGCGAGCAATAATTAAATAATCAACCAAATATAGAGCAAAATGTACAAGCCGTAAATAATTGGTTACATCATAGGTACTCTGATGCGTTGGCCGTAATATTTATATCCTTTCTTATTATACCCGGACTTGGACTTTTCGAGTACACTGAAGTGTGTAGGTTGACGGGAGTCCTTCCAAATAGAACTTGCAAAGGCTCGAAATAAATCAATTTATTAATCAAAATTTTATTCAGTTCCTGTAGGTGATCTCAAAGGAAAAATAATAAGTGTATAAGGAATTTTCTGATATTCTTTTTCATATTATATGCTTATAATCATTCAAACATGTTACAATAAGGTCAATAAGGTCAATATGACAAACATTGTAAATTCATGTCTATTACATTCTTAAGTTTTCTTGCTAAATAGTGCTTGGAGGATCTAAGCGGTATACCATCCATTCACCTAGCTAAGCTATAGACCTGAGGAAGACCCCGGGGGATCGACGAGAGTACCGTATTATAACAAGATTTTATTCTGTTTTTGCCAAAATAATGTGCCTGTAATTGTGTTTACATGTTTAATTTGCCTTTTCTTTTCAAATCCCATATGAAATGTTAACGCTTTTTGCTTCCAGGAAATTAGATTTAAGCATAATAAGTATAGAGCGTTCATTTATAAATATAGAAAATGTTATATTGATACAAAGTGTATAAGTATGTTACATAGAACTTGTATAATATTCCTTGGAAATGAATGCACAACAGATCAGGAATCCTGTAAAATTATTTCTCAAAGATAGTACAAGTTTCTTGAAGAAAAGTAATACCAGTTATGAATTCCTCTATGAAGTTTCCTTTTATGCGTAAGTGAATGATAAGAAGGAATCTTAAAATACTTCTATTAGAGACGACACGCGTATGCAAAGCCTTAGGCAAGAACGTTTCTTTATAAGTATTTCTGCTGCTTCAAGGCACTTTTGAATATAGTCTCAGTTGTGGCAATTTTCTGCATTTTGTTCCCGTATATTCTGCTTCGTGTGAATCTCGAATCTGGAAGGTTCTCGAGGAGTGCTCCACAAATTGCATCAAGACTGACAGAATACCTAATATGCGCTTTGACAATGCGAATTCGGTTAAAGTGCGCATTCAAATTGTATTATATTGCATTCTGATATTCTATTTTTTTTTCAGAATTGTATTTATGTGTTTATTAGTTCAATGTTAATGATTAAGAACCGCAGTACTTACTTGCGTTTATAATATTAGTATGAGTAGTATCATATTGCTCTATGTATATTACTCGATTTCAACGGTAACAAGTAAAAAGTGATATTCATAAAAACGATGAACAAAATATATCGTATGTTACTTACTTAAAACACCTGAAAATTTTGCATGTAGGTATCATATAATAGATTCTTAATATACCGTTAACCAAGATAACATTACAAAGCGCTTCTGAACAAAACACATCGCCCAAAATTGAATCACACTTGACCGGTCTTGTTTGTGTATGAAATATAGATGATATTACCAATACGTGATATTTCTATCGATTGTTCGAGAAATATCCTTATAGTTCGATTACAGGGAACGGTTACCTGATTTCCCCGGAGTACATGCTTTGCTCAACATTCGGGAACGCTTTTGTATTATAATGTGTCATATTATTCGAAGAACTATTTGTTTCAACGTATGTTTGGAAATTTCTGCGATAATAGGAAAGCCTCTCCGGGAACACGTTATCAATTCGGCATGAATTTGTGGTATATATTATTTTATAATGGTCCCATTTTATTTCTGTGTAAGTAGTACGTATTCTTATTCATGCATTGCTTCTCAAGTATTTTTCATTGAACTGTATAATTACTTCTTCAGTCACAAATAAATCACAATTTAAATCGTTAAAAATTATTTATATTCGCAATGCTTAATGGCTTTCACGGTTATTTAATATTTTATAATTTAAATAAAAATCAAATCGAATTTCGTAAAATGAAAAACGACAAATAAGTCCAGACATTCATTAACTTTTCACAGCCGTTAAATTGAATTCGATGCAAATCTCGCCACAGACGGATAAATATTAAATTTAAAATCAATTATAAGCACAGAAAATATCCGCTCATTCTGTCTTTGTAATGTGGTTATATAAATTGTTTCCTTTCCGCTTGCCTCGATAACATTCGCCTTATTATAATAGAATATTGAAAAGGTTTCCTAATTAAAGAAATGCTATTTCCAGCGTTGATTGATTAATTATTTAGTCAATGTTCGTATTCAAATTACGCCCAATTAAAGTTCAGTCGTTCTCTTGTTGTTAGGCGAAGGGCCAAATACTTACATCGTTAAGGCTCTTGCTGGCCCTCTCGGGAGATAGAAATATCTTAAGGACGTCTGAAAAATTTATATTTGTCTTTAATGAGGTGGCACTCGCTTAAAGTACCTTTACCCGTACATAATATCGATGTTTTTCTGCCTCGTAAAATTAATAGCACAAAAATATGATTACTTGGTTTTAAATGGTTCTAGTTTTAAAAGCACGAAATTTTATTTTGCCAGTAAGGCTATATAGGGCTATAAGTTGATTAGTTAGTCATTAAGATTTTTGAAAATAGATTAAGGTAAAAGTTACTAGTAAAATAAAATATCCTTTTATATTACCATTTTACGGGGCCAAGCAAATCATTAGCAGTTACAGCATACACTTGTAATATGGTCTGTTAGTTAATAGAAAAATAAAAGCATTCAGGTTTCCACCCTCTTCTGATATTGAAGATTTTGATGTAATTACATTATAGAAAGGGAAAGAATATAAGTGGAGACACTTCAACAATGGACGTGATCCAACTCTTGAAAATTTTCCATGCTATTTTCTTATATACATTTTCTTATTTTGATTTTACGCCAAGTTTATGTAACTTAGTCAATACAAACAGTCAATATTAACAGTTAATATAGTTACTATAAGTACGGACAACATCATGTGAAGTTTCAGAGATATTAATTACCTAATATTTGTTATTTATTTAATAACAATTGTAGAGATTATAGAATCTAATTGCAGTATTTATAATATTATGCTGAATATACATTACAGAAAGTTTGCCTTTGATCACAAACGGATACGATTTTATGACACTCCAGAGTTGATCAAATACATAATTAAATATTAATTTGACATATCAATATCAAGTACATCATAACAAGCAGTTAAACGAATAATTTACTTGAATTCAGGTACAAAGTCTCCATCTGCAAAGTTTTCATAGCTCTATCAAATTGTCCAAATTATCCTCCAAATGAAGGAACAGCATTGTAATTTAGCTCAACGAAACTTGCCGGGTATTCCCGTTTCAAATATGCACTAAGGCTTTAATATTCCGCCCCGGGCGCGCCAATTACTTACTCCCTAAGGTTTTTTTGTGACGTCAGTTGCCTTCCCCCGTATCTGTTTTCGTCTGGTCGGAAATTACGCTAGCAACGAGTTTAAAGCGCACATACCTAAGTTAATTACGTCATGATAGGGTATTATCTTATTTAAATTTACCTACCATATAATATATTGAAACTCTGAAAATTAAATCCTCGTGTATTACAAACCTTCTGTTCTGTAGGTACGTTATTTTCTTATTTTGTGTTGAAATTTTGTAATGTTAATTGTTTCACTGTATAAACAATATAGAAAAACAAAAGATTGGGGAATAAATTCTTATTCCATGGCGAAAAATAGTCTAGACTCTAGACTCATAATAACAATGGAAAATTTTGAAACCAAATCTATTGCCCATGCTATGTCAGAATGCATTTATACAATTTGAATGCACACTTTAACCGAAGTAGCATTGTCAAATCTATTGCTTTGCCTAATACAATACCTACGCATGTATTAAGCAAAGTTTTCTAATATAGGTACATTACTTCCACGAATTAACGTGTTAATTTCAACTTTATGCAACGCCGCTTGGTAATTTTTGACGAATTTATAGTATGAGATTCTTAGTATAGTTGTTTCCAGAACGTCAATGACTTGCATTTATACAGTTTGTTATTGTCAATAATTAACACCACAGTGACTTCCACAGGCAAGTCCTGGACAACGGCACGCTGGTGTTCCTGCCGTTCGCCGCGCTGCAGTACCGACAGGACGTGCACAGTTCGGTGTACCGCTGCCGCGCGCACAACGCGCACGGCGCCATCGTGTCCAGGGACATGAGGGTGCAGGCAGGTCAGTCAATTCAAAAAAGTAATCATCAGTCAGAAATACAAAATCAGTCAAAAAATAAATTTTTCATAACTTAGATTAAAATTATTTTTTACTGTTCTAATTAATGATGATTACAATATCAATAAAACATAATAATGAAATAAAATTATCTTATGGATGTGAGCGAGAATAATTAACATAATAATATTATTTGTTTTTACTGTCGGAGAGAGTTTATATTTTACGCAATGCTTTCATAGCAATGTTTTGTTTTTGATTTGCATAACCAATAGTTGAAATATTATTATAACATGTAGAGCGCATATTAAAAAATAATGTTAAAAATAAACCTGCTTTCCATTCTCTACAGTTTGTATCGTTAACCAAATATTTGATACATCAAAAACCATTAGTATCACAACAAAGCAATACCATTGAAGCTAACGAATAAAATATCGTTTGGTATAAACACAGAGTGTCGTATAACAATAGCGAAGCATTAGCTTTGACTCCGATGTATCAAACACATAACATTATATCGTCGAGTGTCGTAGAGTGTAAATATCGGGTATTGGACACAATTTAAATTATTGACCTAGATTGCATGCGATTTATTTGAACGTTTACGTAATGGCATTCAGACAATGCGATAAAATAGCCATTGAGATTTGTTTATGCACTATGTATTACTAAGAGTAAACGAGCTTTACACTTCGATTTTAGGATAGATACCTGAATAGATAAAGTATTTTGAACGTGATGAGATTTTATCTTGTTAAATGACCAATAAGGTTTGACGTAGTGTTTGATACCTATTACTACTTTAAATTGGCGACATTACGTGAAGTTTTATTTACCTTTATTTTAAAATCAATAATAATTACTTAAAATAGTAAAATATGAAGAAAAATCAGTAGAGCCAACTTTAAGTTACGAGAAAAACGTTTAACTCATACCATCTTTTGACCTTGGGCCACAACAAACATTATTCAAAAGAAAGATCTTGATTAGTTTTGGAAACGCCCTGGGAATAAAACCGTCCTTCGAAATCGTAATTTGTAGCTGAAAATTGTAGCCAGAAAACCAACAAGGCAGCTGGGCGACTTGGTGAGATTAAAGGATAATATGATAGGTGTAACATGGGTCTCCTACCGGCGAACATTTGTCGACTAGAATTAATAATTTGTAAGCGGTGTAATACCACAGTTAAAATATAACACTATTGCAATACTCGCGTGTTTCTTGCTGTTATTGCTTGAACCAGCATAAGAAATCTTTGGCAATATTATTTTACGAAAGTTACTTATATTTATTAATTATATTACGAAAGTTATCGTTTTTCGATGATTTTGGATTTTTTTATTCTGTACTTACAAAAATAATAGCTACAAAAAAAGTGATTTGAAAAATATGTGAAAATTTGAAAAACACAAGTAAATATGGTAATTATACACATACAGTTCATTACTCGTAAAGTAACTGAAACATTACCAATTTGTTAAATCATTCGTATCGCAAATAACAGGACACATCATTTAACTCATATAAATAATGAATATTTTCCCCAACAGACGAATTGGTGTGGTTAATTTTATGCATGACAATTTTTTATTTAAGAGATGTTTTATAATTTGTTTAACAATTATTTGAATTACTACAAAAATCAAGTCCGTAACGAATTGCGGATTATTTACTCTATAAGAATAAGATAGGTGTATTGATGAGTTGACGGTTCCATAAATTAGTTCTAAAACTATATGGGGTGAAACTTTAAGCTCGGTCAGTATGAAAAAGTCAAGAAGATCGGAGATCTGTTTTGAGGAAAAATTGCAATATACAAAATATTATGGTATTCAGTGCTGTAATCGGAATCGGATGTGTGATGTGTAAGGTTATCAGCTTCTATGTGATAACTGACCATCATTATTCTATCCCCACAGACATGTCGGAATAACTTCTGCATATTAATGTCTATTCCGCATAATTAAGTATCCACAACGATTCTAGTTATGTGCGGTAAAACTCTAACAATTTTCAACTTTGCGTATACATAGTGCAAACCTTTTTAATATTGCATAACGTACATTTATCTCCATTAAAACGTAGCAAAGTTCAAAGCTAGCAACCAAACGCCCGCAGCGTGTGATGGAGCTTTTAAAATAGCACACGTTGATTAAACTCTCTTACTGTTAATTACACGGTGGTTCATTGGTCACTACCACCACTACTGCGGTGACTTTTCCAGTCCTTTATTTGGAATGAACGGTTTGTTAAATTTGAGATTTCATTTACATTTTGATGGATCGTTTATCGACATGTCGTTCGCACGCGACAGCTATAGTTTTGTTCATGGATGACGAATAAAATGCTGTTTGAAACACTGCAATCGTGCACTCAGATGAATTATTAGGATAACTATGGTATTATTTAAAACTAATATCATTAATATATTAAATACTAGGTTTAAAATATTAGAATTATAATATAAAATGAGCAATAATATCTACTAGAAAACTTATTTATTTTTCCAATATACTCTCATTTATGCCTTATAACATTAAATTAGGTTTGCCCGCAAAAAAGCTTTTATCACGCAAAAAGCCACAGATTGGCTAGTGCTATAATATCTCATGTCGTATTAAATTAGGAGAAATCACAGCCAAGGGCTATAATGCTATGTATCTTAGCCTACTTTATATACTTAGCCTACTTGAATACATTCCGCGTGCAAACTGAGCTATAGTCGTCAAATATTGTTACGTATTAATGTTTGTTTGTCAAAGTGTATGTAACAGTTAGGTTTGGTTATAGCGGCGGGGGAATCTAAAGTTTCTGAAGGAACATTATGTTTATTAGATTAGAGTTACCTTGTGACTCTTAGCAATGCTGTGCTCACGGTTATTTGCATACAGAAGTCAGCTATAATAATGATGGTCGGTATACTGATGCGCGACCAATTTGTAGGATTTCTTTGTAACTAGTTTCAGTAGGTGTATGAAGCAAAGTGAATGAACCCTGACTCGATCACCTTTGACAACGAGTTGCCAATTAAATAAGTAAAAACAAAACAACTAGTGGTCCAATAGTATAGAACTTCTGTAGTCTGAGAGAAGAATGCAGAGTGTAATGTTAGCTGAGCATTACCGTAGTGGATAGAAAACAATAAGAACAAAAACCTAATAGCAAATAGTCGATAGTCTTCAAACTCCTTGATCTTAAAACGTCTAATTATTTCGTAATGTTCATTCTGTAGCTAGTAACTCCCTGAGGCTATGACGTAGATGCTTGTAGGCTCTATTCTTCGGCCGCTATTGCTCTAATGACCTGTGGCATTAAATATTTCTTCTTTCTTCGTTAGTTCTCGATTTTTGTATCGCTTAATGACTGTTGTAATTATACCTTTTATTTACTTTTTAGTTTGGAATCATGAGCTTTCTATTTTGGATGCTTTTACAACTGTGGGCAAGAGAAATGTTATTAAAGGGGTTAGGGATAATTACTACAATAATATTAAAATATTTTACTCTTCAGTATGTGATTTATAGAATTAACATTCGAACCCGATTCATCAAAATTATATTTTGTGTTGTTGTGTTGTACATTTACCAGAGTTACAAATTTTCTTGAATACTTATATTATTTACTTTTAAATTGGCAAATCACCACAGTGTGCTTCTTATCAGTAACTGATTTCATGAAATGACATTTGTTATCAAAACACACAACTGCACTCTACGAGAGTATATTTGATAAGTTACCTTTAGAAGTTTAGTTGAAAAATATCGCTATATCTGTGACAAACATGTGACAAATGTACGAAGAGACGCTCTTTCAGCCATTTCTCTTGACGTCTACGTTAATACGTCATGCTGTTTCGAATAGATGTTGCGGTTAAGGAAAAAATTCCATAAATACGAGAACGTCCTACGACATGTTTTTATATTTTTCGTAAGGTGGTTTATTATAATGTTTATGATACATTCAACCCTATTACATGCAGGTGAGCTTTGTATTTTTGACATTTGATGAACACACATAGCTTACAGACATCATATGTAAAGCCGACGACGAAAAGATAAAAATAATTTGGAAAATCCAAAAGTGCACGCCTCATAATTTTTTTTTAATAAATATTTATTAATTATTATTTTTGTTTATTTAATAACAATTAAACCACATCGAATCAGACCCTGAAAAATGAAAGGGTTCTATTCCTGAGCATACTCAAGCGTAAGAGAAAAAAAAAGACTCGATTAGTAAAGTATTTCGGTCGCTATCGTGTTAACAAGAAAAAGGATCCGCACATACAGACACACGGACGTCCAAGACAGAACTTTTTTAAACTGTTTTTTAACTAGTTTAAATAACAAAAATGACATCAAAAATATCATGAACGTTAAAAATAGTGTTTTTTCTTAATATGTGTGTGTATGTATTATCTTACAAGTGCAATGTATGATACATAAAGACATTTTAAGTTTGAAAAATCAGATGTTTTGCGCGAAGTGACAGTAGTACCCACCTCAACGCTTCGCTTATGAGGCGTGCAATAAGTTCGCATATTTAACGGAATATAAACATAATTGGCGGAACGATAGGTATAATGACAAGCTAAATGCTTTCCTACATATTACTTGGGGAAAAGGAACGTGAAATTAAGTTATGTAGCTCTCATAAATATTTATACGTGACAATCATAATATAATACAACACAAAGTTTCCTTAAAACGTGATTATCTTGTAACAAAAAACAAAAAGGCTGGGTACTTTTGAAATAGCCGAGTTTATTAATGATACCTGCAACACATATAAACACAATATGTGAGCCGTAACGATGTGGTATTGTTACATAACTGAATAGTCCCAACAATAGACAATAATTAATTACGGTTGTGGTCATATTATATTATGTTCTGTGCGATGAAATGAGTAATATACTGAAAAGAATATAACAGCTCGATTTACTAATTCACGGGTAAGTTATTAATTTTGCGAAACTTGACATGTTCATTACATTAATTAATGATTTTCCTTTGATTGTATTTAATTACGATGTCTAATTAGATTCTCTCAAAGTATGTTCGTTTTTATACTATGGTAGTTCGAATTAACTTTGATAATAATTTTCTATAAGATGATATTATTACGTACTGAAATACTAACATCTGAAGATTTTTTCTTCATATAATTTTCATTGAAGTATTATGATTGAATTTAAATTAATGAAATTAATGTATTAAAAAGCTAATTTTAATATGTCACTTACAGTATATTAGATTAATACCTAATTGTGTTTTATACAGACAAACGTACACGACATAAAGTCACTCGAAATCACACTAATAATAATCGAGAGACATGAAACATTATATTATTATTTTGACAGATAGGTAGGTACCGAAATTGTTTGAATTTTTACTAAAACTTATAGGTTTGACTTCTTGAAAGTACCTATACACTGTGAAACTGCTTTATACTCCAGTATGTAACCGTAACATGAAAATTCTCAATTTTAAACCAAGCTCAGTTGAATAGATGAAAGTTGGTGTTTAAATATAAACTTTACCAGGAATAAACTCCACGACCTTTCCCAAAAACTGTGTGACGTCATGTCACTTGCCGTTTGTGTAAACTTTTGACATCTCTTTGCTGTCAGACCCGTAAAGTTTTCAGCGAAAATACAATTAAATTATAGCATAATTAAAGCGTTGTTAAATATTTGAGAGCGTTAAATTGTAATGACGCGTCAATTTTGTTCAATATTGGGTAATTTTAAGGCGTAATTAAAGTCCGATTCAGATTCCGTGAACATGAGTAAACTCTTATAGTATTATGTTTCCTTTTTGTTTAACTCGCATGTTTTGGTTTAACTTAACTTTGTCGATGCTAACATTATAATTAAATAGCATAGTATTTTCTAATACTTTGACTGCAGACGTTGCTTTAGACTAGATAAAACCTGTTCCTTTTTTCAGAATTTTTTCCTATGAAAATCAGTATAGAAATAAAAAAAATACCGGATCAAATCCAACAATTCTTTTATTACCGATTTAATAGCTCTAAGATTTCGATGTACAATCATTGAAGATTAAGGATGATATTTAGGAGATGATTAATCTTACACCATACAAATTTTGGCTATAGAGCATAAAGAATATTAAGTCATTACTCAATAACTAATTTTACCATTAAGCCCACATTAAGCTTTGCCAAGAATTCTACCGTCCTGTTTCATATACGTTGTCTCACTGAGCTAATGCCTAAATTTAAGATATGTAGCCATCTATTATTTTAATAGATAAACAGGCAATATTAAGAGAAGTAACAGTGTGTATCTAGTACCTACTAGCATTGTGTATTTCTTCATATTTGCCATTAAAAAACCATCTCAAAACTCAATACTATAAGCACTACCAAGTATTTTTCAACTACAATATGAATACAAAATATCCAATTAATTTTACTGTCACACCCAATTCTTAACCACAATCGCATTGCTCAAAAATGTTCCCTTTAAATGAATAATTAGTACTTTAATTATAGTAAATCCTTGTTATTATGATAACAGAAAGGTTTGTGGTAAATAATACATTTCAGAATCTAGGTTCCAACTTAAATTATTAGGTCGTTAGTTGAGAAAATTTGAGGAGAAATCGCAGCCAAAATAGATAATGCTGTTTTAATAATGTTGGAGTTACAAAGCTTTTGTTGTTGTTTAAAGATTTAGGTATACTAACAATATTTAGTGCAGTTTATGTATAATATTTATATTAAACAGGTACCAACCCGATGAAATCTGACATCATAATATCATTTAAAATCGCCAGTTTATGCTATTTTATGTAGAGTGAATTTATATTTTTTAAGTGTTATTTGTCATTCAATTTTTACTTTTTTAAATGAATACTAACTTGAAAGAGTTATAAAGAACTAAAGCTGTGGCAGTGAAACAAAATAATGTGGCATTTTTTAAATTAAAAGTGGCATTATTGTAATTTTCATAAAGGTTAAAATCATTTTTGATGATTATTTCATTTTCAAAGATTTTCATGTTATCCATATGGATAGAGAATGCCTTGTTTCAGATTAAAAGTATTTTTTTACAACCCAAAAAAGTAAGAACCCAAATAAAATACCATTTGATTCTAGTCCATTAATTAGAGAAATAAATGCAGAATAGATCTGTAATCCAATATTGAACTGAGACATCTGGCCTCAAGCTACAGCTAATTGCAAGTATATCATTTCATGGCGACGTTATCTTATTAGAGATAATCAGTAATGGTGCTCGACGGTAAACTAATTAAGGCCTGTAATTGATAGCTGGTGAAGGATCGATACCGTGTGTCTTGCCTGCTATCCTGTCACTATGGTTTTGCTTTTTGAATTAAAGATGAAGTGAAGTGAAACATGTATGGCATTGGGATATAGAAAGATGATTGGTATGTAATTAAAAAAATAGTTTTGAGCACAAATAAAAAATAATAAAGGCTTATGGATGGCATGGATAGATGGAATTGGAGCGCTATAAACCTAATGAGTTAGGGGAGATTTTACGACAGTTAGAATTTAGGCTCTTCGGATTTAGACTAATTAATTTAACTAATTAATACTTACGTAATTTTCCGATCAGAGCCATCCAATTTATATCTTCACAATGCAAGACCACACTTTACCTTTAGGATTACATTAATGAATGTTTGTTATGTGGTAAGGTAAACGATTATCCTGGATAACATTATTTGAAACGTCTACACGTGTATATTATATTGGGAGCAAGATCTCGGGAGTTGAATTTAATACTTTCTAATGTCTATTACTTAATCCATGAAGCTTTGTTTTCTCGTTATGCTAAAATAAATTACAAGCTAAGAGATTTGGAAGTAAAAGGATAATGTATTTTTTATCGTAATCATAATATAAATATAATAACAGACCAATCAACGGCAAATACAATCCTCTATTTCAACACTCTTTGGGTTTTATTTGTGAAAAGAACAGTTTGCGTTTTAATGCGTAAACTATTATAAATTTTGTCCTAATCAGTGCTGAAGTTTAGATGTGAAAGCATAATAAGCAATTTAGAGTTGCGTATTTAAAATGGCAGTAATATTATGTTATATTTATGCAACTCTATAATATAGTGTAGCGGTAGTATTCGCCCAGTTTTAACAAATTTGTTATTATACATACTCTTAATGAAATATAGACAACATGACGTCACAAATGAATACATTATTGCACCGCTTACTCGTAGACCTCTTCACAACGTTCCCTCACCTCTCATTACGAGATGGCACTTTTGCTAACTGACGGGTAATTGGTTAGCCCTCAGACAAATACCAGCTAATAACATACTGTTAACAGAACACTTGACAGATGCTTCAAGTACCCATTATGTAAACATATAGTTATAGTACATGAAACAATTCAACATACGAATTTTTAGGACCAGTCTAAGGTAGGTTTCGGAACTGGATCGTGTTATACAAACATTTTTGATAATATATTTTTGACGTGACAATGTCTTATAATTCGATTGAGCCGGCTGCACGCTCGAAAAAACATGACTCATGCGGCGTTACCTCACTCTGAGGCGTTCCATGTACGGCTTGAAGTGCAAGCGAGAGCGCGGAGCGAGCGACAAAGAAGCACAATCGGCCTTAAGACGTTGTCACGTTCAACTATCGTCAGTAAACCGACTTTACAGACAACCAATTTTTTCTTTTGAATGAAGATGGAGCTTTTTAGTATTGGTTGGTAATTATCTACTTTCAATTTTTTGTTCAATATTCACAATATCATATTTTCGTTGGTTGGTTCATTATTGGTTGTTGGATAAAAGTACTAGACTCTTAAGATCAATCTTTATTAACTACTAGCGGTCCGCCCCGGCTTCGCCCGTGGTACATATTTCGCAATAAAAAGTAGCCTATGTCCATTCTCGGGTATCAAAATATCTCCATACCAAATTTCATGCAAATTGGTTCAGTAGTTTAGGCGTGATTGAGTAACAGACAGACAGACAGAGTTACTTTCGCATTTATAATATTAGTATGGATGATAATATTATCTAGTAATTCTTTTCCTCTAATTTAATTATTGATCAGACTATAATGACATGAATTATATTTTAACCGATTTCACAACAAGAGAAAATTCATGTTACAATAATTGTACCTATGAAGTTGTTCTTTTGGAAAGTACAATATTCTATATACAATTTTTGTATGAACATACTCGGCTTATTTTACCCGTGTATCAATAAATTCATATGTTAGCCTAATTGAAGGTAACCTGAATTCATCTGGTATCGATTCATCAGAACAAAGAAATTCTCTAATTCAACTTTCCATAGCAAATGCGACATTTTGTCCAATTAGTCTAATAATTTTCTTTCCAACTTTTCATCGCAATTTGTATTATTTTTGCCGTTCAATTTGACTAAATTATCACATTTATTCTCTTTTCTTTATGCGTCTACATTGATGTATATTCAAATGATATTCAGTAAACAATCAAAGCCAACCAAGCTTAAACTAAATATAAAATATTAGCAGTTCACTGTAGGTTTTTGATCATTAAGAGCTTCGCTAACATTTTCTTACTATCATTTTTTTAATGTTGGTAAACAAATTATGTAAATCTCATTAATTTTTATTCTGTAATTGTAATTATCTTTTGATTTCTCCAGTCTAGATTTTCTTCGCTTCGGCTTGAATTACAAGTAGTTGTCACTCGCTGCAAGCTTGGTTACATGCTATAACTAGTTGACACTGAATAGTTCAAAGAACTTTATCTTAACAAATTAAATTAAACTTAAGTATAGGAATGTGTAAAAGCATTTAATATACAATAACCGTTTTTAATCTTCATTATTATTAAAAATCGTACACATATCAAGAGATCTAACATAGACCGTTAAGCCTTTAAGAGAGGGCTAGGAGCGGCCATATTAGCACATTTACCCTATCATAACATATTGACTGACCGGTTGGCTTGGTTGGTAATGGCCTTGCCTTCCAAGTCAGAGGTCGTGGGTTCGATTCCCACCCGGGGCAAATATTTGTGTGATGATCATAGATGTTTGCTCTGTGTCTGGGTGTTAATTATCTATATAAGTATTTATTTAAATTATATATGTATGTTTATCAGCCATCTGGTTTCCATAACACAAGCGAAAGCTTAGTATGGGATCAGATCGTGCCGTGTGTGAAAATTGTCCTGAAATATTTATTTATTTATTTATAACGTAAGATACAATAATCAAACAAGGCGTTTATAAGGCTTTTTATAAGGTTTACAAGGCCATCTTTATCATTCCTATAATAATAGCACATTAAATTTCTCTAAAGGGCCTTTACCTTGTAAGCCTTGCACAATAGAGGTTCCTTCAAACTGATGATATCTAATAATGCACGTGGGAATCATAATTATAAACTTTTATTCTAGTACACAAACTAACCTCCATAAGTAAAACTTAAAGCACATATTCTAGTATATCTATAGGTACGTAATCAAAATTCATGATCTACGTACTGTATTGTTATTAATTAAAAAATTACGTACTACAATTTGACATTTCCCCTATCACAAAACTGACCACATACCTAACACAGACAACAAAGGTAATGTTACAAAAAGTATACTCCAGCGAGACAAGATTAGTGCCCGTGGCTTCGCTCAATTTGTCGGTTACGCCAATGCTTCACTTCGGACAGCACATTACAGTGTTTAACTGTGCCCGGGCTTAAGCATTCTCTTTGTGAACTTTATGCTTACATCACATTGTTAATTGGCTATTTAAACTGAGCTTAGAGTTGGAAAATATGCAATGTTATATGAAAATATAAGTATGCTTCGTTATGTAAGAACGTTATGGATAAGTTTATCTAATCTTGCGTATGACGCTGTCTTAAAACCTATTTGTATTTATGTATTACTAGAATTCCGCCCGCGGCTTCGCCCGTGTTTTCAAAGGAAAACCCGCATAGTTCCCGTTCCCGTCGGATTTCCGGGATAAAACCTATCCTATGTGTTAATCCAAGTTACCCTCTACATGTGTGCTAAATTTCATTGTAATCGGTTTAGTAGTTTTTACGTGAAAAAGTAACAAACATCCATACATCCATACATCCATACTTACAAACTTTCGCCTTTATAATAGTATTAAGATAAGATTTCATTGAAAAATTAACAGTTTTTAAATTGCTTATCTAAGCATTAATTTTATTAGTTCTCTCAATCAACCTTACCCTTTGGCAAAATCAATTAAATCATAATATAATAGGCAATTCAATATAACTGTAATGTGTTAAATGTATGATCTATCGTTAATCAACCGTGGCTCCATTAACCAAATTACTGAAGACATCTATATGCTAAACACTATAATAATCGTAAAATGTTAAGATACTGTAATATTTTATATTAGAGAATCTTAACATAAAATATTATATTATAGTATCTTCACCGTGTGTGATGCGCTTTATGCATGTAAAACATCACTTTAATTTTATGACACCTAGAATTCGAAAAATAAACCATTAAATTGGATTTCTTAGAGCTAGCGCGCACGAGCAACTTTGTCTCCGCAACTATTTTGTCTCTCCCATCAATTTGTATGGGGAGTTGCGTCGCTACGTGCGCGCACTTTAATACTAGCCCATGGGTGGAGAGACAAAATAGTTGCGGGGACAAAGTTGCTCGTGCGCGCTAGCTCTAAAATACGTACCTAATAGTTCTATTATCTACAATAATTGATCGGTTTTAAATTACGTACGTGAATAAAACCGCAGCTTTGCCCGATAGTCCTTTTAGCGCTTCGTGGATAAACCTTACCTACAAACTAATCCTTTACGTTTCTAACATATTACATTACACAAATTATACTCCTATATTTCGTATAACATGATCATCATAAATTGAATATCATAAGAGCTAGTATTAAAGAGGTATGATGTAGCACGTACAAATGTCCCGGTCAGATAAATCATCCGGGGCTGACGTTAAGCATCCCGGATGTGATTCCGGATAATTTATTATCTGTGCCGGATAAGTGTAATTGAATACGACGTCTGTGACCTTGGGAATGATTTGTGCTTTTTTAGAAACGTCGGGATAGAGATGAAATATAATAGAGTGCTTACAGATGAATAATGAGTTGTTAAATTATTCATGGATATATTCATTTGATGGCTTTATATTTGCGTTTTCTTGTAAAAGACTACTAGAAAATTTGAAGCGTGATATAATTATGTTTGAAAGACTGAATTTGCGTTATCCAAGTAAAAGCAATTTGATATAAGACTCGTCTTATTCCATTTAATGTTATACAAAAGGATATAAGACGTTTGAATTATTGAGAAGTTTTTTAAATCAAACAATTTTTTTTATAAATAACCTCACTATTATATATTCCATTGTAAATAATACGAGAGAAATTAAAATGTAAATCAAAATTCAGCAAGTATTGCCGAACCCTAAAATATAACTATTATGATTATAATATTATCATATTATTTCTATAACTTTATCTTTCTGTTTCAAATATGAATACAATAAACCTACAGGAATTCTTATTTAATAACATACATAATCCATATTATATTACGTAAATTATTTTTATGATAAAAATATCTATCTCAAAAACAAAATCTTTCTATGGTAAACTTTACCCACACTGAAAAGGGCTACAAATAAAGCTTAACTTACACTACGGACGGCTCAACCTTGTCCCCAATCTGTCCCTATATGTTTGTCCTTTCCACCTATGTCCTTAGATGTTAAGGATCCCGATCCTCATGTAGAGCTGTCACAAAAAGGGATAAAACCAGAGATCACACTTGAACATTAATTGGAGTAAGCGATACACTCAAAGAAGGAAAAAAATAATAAAATATATAAAATGTATACCAAAACTATGTACATAATTGAGATTTGATTTGAAACATAATATATTGCGAAATCTGTTCGAGTTATAAGATTACACATTTCCATAATTTATAGTCTAACTAGCTTTCCGTCCGCGGCTTCGCACGCTTTGTCTAAAACATAATAAAATTATATACTATACTAAACTTGAATCACTTCTATAAAAAAACTGCATCAAAATCCGTTGCGTAGTTTTAAAGATTTAAGCATACATAGGGGACAGAGAAAACGACTATATTTTATGTTATGTAGTGATATCGGATATGATAAAATTTTATTCTAATTGATCTTCGCTTCCTTACAACGATAGAAAAATTTCTGAATACTATTTATTGAAGTATACAGGGCCATAAATGCAAGTAGACTAGCAATTATTATATGTATAAAAATATGTATTTTTTTGCTATATTTAAACTTCACACATATATACGTAGCAACCCTCGTGTGACACAGTCGTTAAACACGGTTCAAGTTAAAAGCCTCCGTGCTCTGACAGCGTTCGTTATCTATATACCTCTAGAAATTTTATCTCAGTTTTAGTGAGACAGTGCAATTTTTTTTTTCAGAAATTTATGTGTAGGTATATAAGGAAGAATAACGCACTTCTACTTATTGTGCTTTTTATAACATTATATTGAAATTGTGTTCCCGTTTTTTATTTACTTATAGTTCAATTTTGAATATTTATTTCAAAATCTAAATTAAGGAAATTACGAAATAGATTATAAATAATTTGGAAAATCCAAAAGTGCACGCCTCATAATTTTTTTTAATAATTATTTATTAATTATTATTTTTGTTTATTTAATAACAATTAAACCACATCGAATCAGACCCTGAAAAATGAAAGGGTTCTATTCCTGAGCATACTCAAGCGTAAGAGAAAAAAAAAGACTCGATTAGTAAAGTATTTCGGTCGCTATCGTGTTAACAAGAAAATCCTCCGCACATACAGACACACGGACGTCCAAGACAGAACTTTTTTAAACTGTTTTTTAACTAGTTTAAATAACAAAAATGACATCAACAAGTCAATAACTGCGTTAAAAACAACCGACTTCAAACTTGCACTTGCAACATTTACAAATACAGACAAAAATGCTCATAAAATAAAAACTACTAGGCCTATCCGAATAAAATTTTTATGGGACCAATTCGACACCATCCCGCATCGAACAAAAAAAGAATCACGTAAATCGGTTCAGAAACCACGGAGTAATCGGTGTACATACATAAAAAATAAAAAAAAACATACCGGCCGTATTGATAACCTCCTCCTTTTTTTTGAAGTCGATTAAAAATATCATGAATGTTAAAATTAGTGTTTTTTCTTAATATGTGTGTGTATGTATTATCTTACAAGTGCAATGTATGATACATAAAGACATTTTAAGTTTGAAAAATCAGATGTTTTGCGCGAAGTGGCAGTAGTACCCACCTCAACGCTTCGCTTATGAGGCGTGCAAAACTCGTCTACGATATTTTCAAATTTTGTTACATTAAGATTTAAATCGTACCAAAAGAAGAATTATACACAATAACCGATAACGTAATAATTTTCTTATTATTTTTGAATACAATATTTATAATACATTCAAAAGAAAGGAAATCTTAAAAATTACATTAGTTTTAACTATAAAATCCTGGTCTTATAGAGTTCCACAGCTAGTCGATTAATTTCCGTGACAGCCTTTCTTGACCGCACTACATTTTGCGACCCGTTCGATTGAGATGGGAACTTTAATTTTCTCAAACTGATGTAAAATTCTTCGAATTTATGAAGAATTAATGAAAATAAGTAAGTGTGGAAATGCTGTTTTTCTTCGCTATTGCACAAAAAAATATTATCATTTTGAACAGCAATGTTTTATGACGATGTTTTATATACTCACCAAAAAACCTTTACTTTTTCACTTAACTTACTTGTACTCAGGTAGGTACTCGAATTATTTAAGTAAATTGAATTTTCAATTTGTTCAAATAAAACGACTTACTTAAAAACATGACATCTGAGTGTTAATATCGAGATAGAAATAACTTGAATTTCACTTTCACACAAAATCTTATTGCTAATATGAATAAAGTTCTTATCATTTTATTAAGTTTTACTAGACAGTTTTATAGACAAACTTTGCTTGTTCCAAAGTTATTTTAAAATATGGTAGTTTTGACCTTTAGCGTTTTACAAGATTTTTTAAAAACTATTTTTTTTGAGGTCACAAAACTTAATAAAATAAGCAATAAATTGTGTTTATCGTCTATATATCTAAGTTTGTCTGTTTAATAATTCGCGAAAAATCACGTAAAAATAAACGTTCGCGTGCGATAAAAACCCTTGTAATAAGGGACTGGAAAACATTTGAACTGTGCTTGCCTGTGATCCAATTAAATTGTTCTGGTTGGTGGCGCCGCGGACTGCTCATTTTTGAGCAGGAATAACATTTTGAGTTACACGCGTAGTATATAATTATATATTATATTGGAAATAAAGGGGAATTGAGGAATTACAGAGAAAGCTTAGGAGGATACATAGGGATATTTATGGAATTAAATCGTTTTATTGTAAATAAGAAAAAACGGCATTTTACTAAATAATAGAAAAGATATAAGTTAGAACAAGAGTTAAAAAGTGTTCATTGTTTAATATTTTAAACCACATGGCACATAATAATTGAAAAACACCTACTACCTTATGTGTTATATATGTATCATTTAAAATTCATTTCTATTATGATAACACCAAGATAACACATTACATTAGATCAACTCGTCTCACGCTTGTTACTTTCTGAATTGAAATAAAGGTAGGTATATAAGATACGATTTCCTCAAATGATTTTCCTGTTACTCTAAGGTACTTTAAATACCTTCTTCCCTAACAACTAAAAATAATAACGTCCGAGAATTGAAATATTGTGATGAAATTGTGATAAATGTATCAGTCAATAATGAAATTTGATGCCAAGGGACGTTAAATAAATTTAATTGAAATCCAACCCAATTTGATTATATAATTTGATAATTATATAAAAAACATTATATTATAAAAAAAATAAATAATAATATGGGAGCTTATGCACATTTTTATTTGTTCTTAAATAAGTTTAAGGTTTTAGTAATAAAATGTGTGTGATGTTATAATCTCCATCTGTTCATTCAAACATTTATGAATTAAACAAGAAATAATTCATAGATAATTATGAACTTGTTTGAATTTCATTAATACAAATACAATTATATAACCTGCATCTGTTTTCATAACATTGAGGTCAAATTGTCAAAATTTAAAACTATTAAAAATATTATTTGCCATATAAATATTCAAAAAGGCCTAAACGAGGCAACTTTAATTGAATCGTTGAGTTTCAAATTTAAACACGACCCGAGGTAAGGTCACTTCGGTTATTTAAAACTTAACTTTGAATTAATTTTAAAAACGAAAATACACGAACAAAAATTATGCACGAATACGCAAAAGAACCCAATTTGCGTTTCACACCGATTTTCTATTACCTTTACACACACATTCATCGAACGTAAATTAAAATTAAGTATTACATTTTATGTATCTCATTAAACATAAAAACGTCCACTCTCTTTGCATTCTGCTTTCCACCTTAGAAAATAATTACACGCCTACCCAATCTCTGTTAAAAACACCTGTAGCCACGATATTCTTCGAAATATTAACCAGTATGTTTTCAACATTCTTAACGAGTTCGCATTAAAATTCGACTCTTATGAAACTTGGCTGTTATCCGAATTACGTGGACTTTATCAGGGTCTGATTATATTGATACTTCAAAGGCTGCGAGGGCACCGGCACGCTCGTCGACGAACCTTAATTGAGATATCAGTCTTTGCGTAGCTTTCAAGGAATGAAAATTTGATGGATACCTATATTTTATTCGTATATTCATGTTACGATAAAAAAGCGTTTTAAATATGCCGCGGGATGAAAGATTGGAGTTTTTTATGGGCTAAGTACTTCTTTGTAGAGTCGTATACAACCTCCTTCTTGAAATGAAGTAAATTCTTGGAATTAAAGTTCACTATGTGTTTAACGTAAGCATGACAGTGTAGTGAGAAACAATGTATTTGTACGTATAAATAAGTCTTGATTGTTTTTCTTTTATATTTTGTTTGTTGAATGAACAGCAATATTAAAGAAGCGTAACTAATAGAATAAAATTAATTCCTTTCTAACTTCTACCAATATTTAAATTTAATTTCCTCAGTGAAAAACTTTAAGTACAAGCCGCGATTCTCGGTTGATTAAAAAGTGAACCGGCAACTTTTATAACGCTTTGAATTGGCGCTTTCAATTATCAGAAAAAACTATTTTCTTTAATGAAAAGAGCTGAATTACTGAGCAAAGTTAACGGGACCTTTGTGAGTTAGTTCGTGGAATTAGTGTAATCTTGGACAATCTTTTGAATGCTTGAATTCATTTGGATGACTGAGTAACTTTGCTTGTTGTATTTAATTGACAATCTGTTTTTAAATATATTTTTCTATACAATAGTCTTGCAAGTCCTCTGTAGGAATTTATTTCTACTTTGTATTGCTGGGGAATATTACGAAATATAAAAGCACTAAAGGTAGAGCCATGTATGAAACGAAAGTAAATTAATCCTTAAATATAAATTGGGTTACGCGCGGTAATATTTATTACATTACTTTCATAAAATCGGTGTTAATTGGCTTCATAAGTGAGTGAGGTAAATTTATTAAAAGTATCTAAGTGTTAAAAGGGTATGTTACATTTCAATATGGGAGCTAAAAAATTTAATTAATTAGATTATTAAATAATCGTATTAATATTCCTAAATAAAATTCCCACTTAGACCTAATTTATGCTTAAAATGCTAGAATTTTGTTTTAATTCGATTGAAGTTTCGAATTACAAATAATTTTTAACTGCCTGAGTATTTTTGAAGCCTACACAATTCTTATTTATAGAAATTTGATATATACTGGAATCTTGGAAAAGGACACGAGAACTTTGTTAAAGTGAAAATACGATAAAGTTTGATAAAGGATTAAGGTGTCTGCCCACTACAACGTCTCATAACTTGACCTTTACTGAACTGTAATAATATGATGATCTTGAAAGCGTAGGTGTAAAATTATTTATAGCAATAACACCATTAAATAATTAATATGACGCGTGATATTGTGACGTTTATTTAAAGATGTGACCTTTTCACTGAATGATAAAAAAGATAATATATCAGAGAGCTGTGAAACAGGCCCTTAAACTTGGAAATAAATAAACTATAAATATCTAATAATACCAATATAAGAAACTGGTTTCTTATTCTCTTTTATAACTTACGTTTAAATTACAACAAATGTAATCTAAACATTTGTAAGATTTGTAACGTGGTGAAGGTACAGGTAATATATTTGTTTTATTTCCCACTACGTGGTGTATTCATATACCGGTATATAGTCGGATTTGGGACTGAGCTCAGAATATTAAACAAGGTCTTAGCTAAGAGGTTTACGGGTCTGTGTTTTGGCGAACATAAAATATTTATGGAATATCATACGTGGCACATGAGTTACGGCTCTTAGAGATGTTCCTGTAAAAATATTTATAGCGTGGATGCGTTACAGCTATCTCTTCAAAATTTTTAGACTAAAAAATAACACAGTGTAAGTCGTTAAAATGGTTCAAGCTTTAAGTTCTTTTTAATTGTTACTCTTTAAAAGTACGCGCTTTCGTTTTGATTTTTGCCGTTCAAATGTGCAGCATATTTAATTATCAAAAAATATTCGAATTCAATGTTAAAAAGCATATTTTTGGTACATTTAATAGTATGAAAATATCTCCTCTTTTTGGCGATAGAATATTTCATTTCTTCAAATTTAAATTTAGTCAAATTGATCTATACTAATATTATAAAGAGGAAAAGTTTGTAAGTATGTATGTAAGTATGTATGTATGTATGTATGGTTTTCACGCAAAAACTACTGGACCGATTTCAAAAATTCTTTCACCATTAGAAAGCTGCATCTTTACTGAGCAACATAGGCTATATTGCATTTTCAAAAAAATTAGAGATCCTTACCAAAAATGCAATAATGTAACCCAAGGTGTAAAAAAATCCTCAATAAAACTTCTGTCATCGCGTGCGCTGCGGAATCTATTGAAGATAGAACAAAAAAATGTTCTACGGTATTATAGAATGGATCAATATCTACAAGAAAGTCCGCGATACCATATGTCCATCTTCAGTAGTTATGTTACTACAACAACTTTTTTACGTTTTCAAAGTAAATAAAAGTGCCGACAGTAATCAAACCATGTTATCCATACACATATATTAATCCTTATCCCATTAAATAATGTTTTATTATAGACTGTTTCAATACCAGCAAAATACTTTTTAAATGAAAAGAATTGGATATTCCATTCAAAAGATATAACGAATTTTTAAAAGTGTCAATCTACAGAAAATAGTAGGTATACTGTTCGAGCAGGCCGTAGTGCGGGGGTCACGGAGGAATTCTACCAATATGCGTCTTGACGGAACACAGTGGGGTTTTGGTCGGTAGGAATCCGACATAACCCACGGCCCCACGGGACGGGGTAAAGGTGATTTTCATGTGATTAAAAATTAAACCTATAGTCCGACCTATATAGTAGACTTTTCACTGTAACGATATCGCTATCTATGCGGGTGAAACCGCAGGGCATTGCTAGTCTATTATAAACCTTGATATCAATCTCTAAATTATTTTATTCTTCCCCAGTGGTATGGCAAGACTGGCAGGTCCACGCGACGTCCACGCCTGCGGAGGTGGGAGGTCCAGCCGTGGTGACCTGCGCCGCGCCCTCCGCGGTGCGAGACCACGCCACGGTAGCCGCGTGGTATAGAGACGATAGCGTGGTCTCTGCGGGTGATCAGATGTGTAAGACATAGCTAATAATAATTAATAACATTAAATTATATTTTACCAGATATACCAGATACAGTACACACGCTAATTTATAACATTAAATTATATTTCACTAGATAAAGACGTGTACATGTTCTTCTGGTAGTAATGAAGTTAACGTGAGCTGTAAAAAAATAACTTATCAAATGGGTACTTAAATAATAGATGCGGCCGCGGCAGTATAAATTGTTTTAATAGAATTCACAAAATCGGTTTCGTAGCTCAGTGTTACAAACTAACAAAAATTAAATTAAGAATTACATGTATTTAAAAATAACTCTTGATATTGACTTATGAATTTGTAATTCCCTATATTAATTAAATTTAAATTAAATAATATAATCTGCAAAATGAATAACAATGGGTCTATAAATAAATATGACCCTGTCAGAGATGCCAACATGCCTGTAACTTACTGTTGTTTTATGATACGTGCCTACGCATTTGTTTATTTATAGCTAAAATATTTATCTTTAAAAAAGATTGATCTTCAAAATTGAAATGTGATAAAATTATGATGCTTCAACTTGAGAGATTCTATATTAAATTATTTAGTAATTTTTGGGGAATTACTTTGTTGAAAGAAAAGCATACTTTTAAACCCCATTTCGCTGTTTGTATACTTTGTTAATTTGAACAATTTATTTGGTCTATGCAGATTGATTGAACGTTGTTATTAAATTTGTTCCCCGAATTAAAATAATTTCCCGCGGGATGACGCAGACTGCGCAAAAACAAGTTTTTCGTGTATACAATTATTTAAATAAATACAATACAAACGTTTATAATTTACTTTATATTCAGAAGCACAATCGCTTTTCATTTTTGTGTTCTTTTTTCTTGTGTTCGTTAATTGACATAACAGTTTTGCTTTTATATTTCTTAATTAACTGTTTTCACAAATTTATTTTATTTAGCTTATGAAACACCTTGTCGTATAAATGTTGAAAGTGGACAAAATTTTTAGTAAATAATACGCTATTATACAGAACTAAGCGAGGCAATTGCTCTCTGCCTCTGTTTCAATAGAACTTACTTCCAGCTGGTCCAGCGCTGGTGGTGGACGAGGGCTGGAAGCTGGTCATCCGCTCGGTGCGAGCTGACGACTCCAGGGCGCAGTATTCCTGCTCTGTACTGGACTCCCTCACGGGGGAGCGCCGGAGGAGCATTCCTGTCAGTATAGATGTTTCGCGTAAGTATCTGGAATATGAAAAAAATCTTTGGTTTATTGGAGTATTGCTAGGAGAGTTTATCGAATTATAAATTGAATGTTTTTTTAATGCTAAAATTTAAGTAATATGTGATTAGTATTTGTGTAACTGAAAATCATCTTATTTCTCTATTCAATACCAAAATACCTACGCACTACGTACTATGTACATAATGTAAGCGATTTTTTGTAACCCTTCTACGGAAAACGGTATCAATTATTACTTTTACAGCGATGAGCATGCCGTCCGCGCCACGCGCGCTACTGCACGGCGCATGGGAGGCGAGCGTGCGGCGCGGCGCGGATGTGTGGCTGCCGTGCCTTGTACATGCCAACCCGCCGGCTACTGTCACGTGAGTATAGAGAATAGAATTAACATTTATTTCAGAAACAAGGTACAAAACACAATACGAAATAAGGTACAACAAAATGGAGAAGAAAGAAAGTAATACAAAGAAGAGCGTGTGTACCGAGCACACGTGTCAGAAGTGAAACTACTAGAATTGGAATCATCTGTGTGTATATTCAAAATGATAAATCTACAGTATAAATCAATATTACCTACGTGTAATATAACACAAGATTTTAAATACTATTAGGTAAACGTTGTCAGGCTAAATTGTTTTTTTATTACAAAATTGCGTAGAATTTTCATTACAAGACTTAATATAAAGTTCTAACTTATAAAACTTAAAGCTTCGTTTTTCTTTGTTATCACAGCGTAGAAGTCTGCAGGGTTAAGAAAAACAAAGACTATAATTAACCCTTCGCAAGATGCCGGCTGACAATTGCAAAGTTTCACTTTGTAAAACTTTTAACAACTAGTAGATTGGAAGATTAATTACATTAGTGTTGAGTCTTTTGAGCTCTCCTTACAGCAGATAGACTGTTATACACAAGACATCCTTGCTTTGAGCGAGGTGTCCGGTTGTTCTGAAGCGCTTTGCTTCTTGTTTTTCATAGACACGTGCGAACTTAAACTGGAACACGTGCGTCGTTTCCCGAGAAAATATAGAATATATTGCACAGTTTCAGAGTCAATGTTTATGTTTTGATTGAGTTTTACATGCATAACCTGTTTTGTATGTGAGTATGAATAAAAAACAGTGATAGTAAAAATATTATTTATTTATTTTATTTTTTACATACATAGATTCCTTACAGCTATTTGTATTACAATATTTATAATTAACTTTAACAAAACAATACGCCAATAAAAAGGAATACCAATAATAAAAATAAATATAAATATATATATATATATATATATATATATATATATATATATATATATATATATATTTATCCCTCAAACAAACAGCCGTCCTCTGAAGACAAAAATGCATTTAAACTGGCGTCCACCTGCTTTTGGCGTCCGAATACTGGACGCCACTTTGATAGCCAGTGGCATTCACGTCCTATTGGTCCTGACAAACCGTAGGACAAATATCGATAGATGCCAAAATATCGCTTAAATGGCTGCAATAATATATTAAAAAGTTCGAGAAAAAATCTTAGCGCAGATGAGGCGCTGCTGTCGCGCGTATATTTACAGTCGTATAACTCGGAGATTTCCTGACTCCGACTCCGCGTATTTGGCGTCCACAACTGCGACGTTGCCAGCTCGTTCGCACCGATAGATCACAATCATAATATTTACCACTGACTGCAATTATAACAATATATTCGCCGTAGGAGGTGTACGCGTTGCGTATCATTAGGAGCCCGAGTTTATTTAAAAACTTTTAAAAAGTCGGTGAAAATACAAAAAAAAATTACGTGCAGTTATTGAATTTTTTTTAAAGAATACTTGAGGCGTGATCTACAATCGATATAGAAGCCAAAAATATAGTTTTTAGAATTTTTGTCTGTTTATCTGTATGTACGTCCGGCATAAACTCAAAAACTACTGCATGGATTTACTTGAAATTTTGCATGAATATTACTAAGAGGTCAGGTCAGGCTATAGGCTACATATTATCAAGCTATCACCTACGGGGCAGAAGAGTTCGTTTGTTTGGTTGAACGCGCTAATCTCCGGAACTACTAGTACGATTTGATTGATTTGATTCTTTCAGTGTTGGATAGCTCATTTATTGAGGTAGTCTATAAGCTATATAATATCACGCTAATAGGAGTGGAGCAGTAATGAAAAATGTAACCAAATTGGAGGAAATTTAAGCGATGGTAGCGGAACAGTAATGTTTATCGTGGGTGAAATTCTTTATAAGCCATAAGATTTAAAGCGAAAAGACCACGAACGTAACTTTCAGTTAAAATAGCAACATGATAATATGTTTATATTGAACGGACGCAAAATAGCTTTATACGGACGGCCAATAGCTATATACGGACGCTCAATAGCTATATATACGGACGTCCAATTGCTATATACGAATGTTCAATTCAAATCTAGTGGGATATTCTCAAAATCTCTCTTCTTCTCTCTAAAAATATTTCTTCCTACTAAATGCCAATAATTCCCATTGATCCCGGGGAAATCTGTGGGGACAAATGGGAATAATCCAATATGGTGCAAGTGATGCAACACGATTGGTAATAGTATTTCCATCATACAGTAGCTTGTAGCCAAACAGTACTGCCTCAAATAGTAAATTATTCCTCAATCGTAGTTCGAGGCATGCCGAGGGGTTTCATCCTTTCATTGTGGATATCCCTAACATTCGAACTCGTCGCTTCGAGACTTCTTTCATAATTAAAACAGCCAAACAATGGAATTATTCACTCCCTACAACTATTTTTCCTGAGCAATACAACCTGGACCTCCTCAAAGCTAGGGTGAATAGGCTCCTCCTAGGCAGACGTGCACCCAAGTAGACCACATTGCCGCTTTCCATCAGGTCTGATTGTGGTCAAACGTTTGCCTATCGATTATAAAAAGAAAAAAAATAGTGCCGTATTTTTACAATTAAAGTAGCCAGGTTATTGAACGTCCGTATATAGCTATTAGGCGTCCGTATATAGATATTGGACGTCCGTATATAGATATTGGACGTCCGTATATAATATTTGACGTCCATATATTATAATATTGGTTCAGGCCATGGTAGGATACAATCCCGATTTTATCATACCTATATTTATATTGACCCACAAATGAAGTTATTGCCTACCTAATTGTCTTAAATTTATAAAAAATAGACTAGATAAACATGTACATAATTATATGCTTGTTATTTTAGCAACTACCTGTGATTTTTCATGTAAAAATTACAGACAGGAGCTTAATTTTCTTTATCGTATTATAAACTCTTTGGGTACTAAACTTTATCAAAATCCATTGTTACTAATATGTGTAGATAGATAATAATTAATAATAAATGATAAAAAAAATAATGTGCATCCGTATATGTATAGATCTTACGAAATTGGTATATAAATGAAAAGACAAGCGTTAATAAAAGAAAGAGATAGTAAACCGAAATCTGGCAACATCGCACTCACAAATGCCGGTCATGCTATGAGGATGCTAGATAGTCGATGCGATAGGTAAATCACGATCAATATATCCAGGACGCCTATAATTTATGACCATGATTCGGGGCTCAAAAATGTTGCGGCACGAACGCAAGAAGAATATCGCGAAAAATTAAATTATCCGAAAATGACGTACCCCACGGAGCTGGCTATCGAAAAACTAAGCAATATTCATTAAAACATGTTAAAAAAAGCAAGGGGAACTGGTGGACGTCGTAATGATGCACAACGTGCATGACGCCAAAAAGATTGTATGATGTAAATATATATATATATATATATATATATATATATATATATATATGTCTTGTGTATAACAGTCTATCTGCTGTAAGGAGAGCTCAAAAGACTCAACACTAATGTAATTAATCTTCCAATCTACTAGTTGTCTAAATATGTTGTTAAAGTGGTAGGTACTGTATAATATTATGCTTTGAAAGGTTTAGGTTTAACGATATATGCATGACTGGAGCTCTTTCCTTGGATGGTATTAAACTAGTTTTTTTTATTTTTTATTATGCCAAATTTTCTTAAGATGACGCGTATTTGCGTAAGAAATATCACACCTACATCTACCTTCAAAAACTTTTTTGTTTGTTATAGCAGTAGAGGTTTTTTTTTGTGTACAGAAGTATTCCCAAAAGATTTAAGCTTCGAGGAGTCATCGACCTTTATCAAGAAATTTATCACAAAGGAGTCGTTATAAGTTTTTATGAAAATAAATTAAAAAGGGGAACTTTGTCGCCAGATATTTTATTATAGCTCTTAAAGTTTTAAGAAGCATATCATACGTATTACCGAAAATATGATAACTATGTTATTATACAATTTTAATGAAATCGATGTGAAATGTAGAGGTCTAGTATAGAGCACAAGCATTTTAAATCGTGTATGTTAAATATATGCCATTTTTAGCTATTATCAGGCCAAATCAATCCTTAATGCGTAGAAATTTACACGTGTTTGAATATAAAGTTACGTGTTCTGTTTTATCAGAAGCAAAACAATAAACTACCTTTAGAGAAAATTTATCCAAGAGGAAAAGAGACGATGAACTTCGGTTTTACCTCATTCATTAAATATTGAGTTTGAGGCTCTTTACACCTGGTGTATAAAATAAACATAATATTGTATTCTTAATTAACAGATAAATATACAACATTGAAATGTTGTATATTAAAACAGTGTTGTTTATTGTAAAATTACTTTAATTATAAATATTACAGAATAAAAAGCTCCACTATTTAAGTAAATTCATTAAATTGAACTTTTTCAAATTTACTGTTTGTCTGCAAGTCGTGATTTATATAAAACTAGTTTAACGCCCGCGGCTTCGCCCGCTTTGTCTAAAACCTAATAAATTATATACTTAAACCTTCCTCTTGAATCACTCTATCTATTAAAAAAACCGCATCGAAATCCGTTGCGTAGTTTTAAAGATTTAAGCATACAAAGGGACATAGGGGCAGAGAAAGCGACTTTGTTTTATACTATGTAGTGATATTAAGCCTCCAAGATTGGTCCAATATATTTTGATTATGAAATCTCAATTTTTCTATTGTATTGATGAAACAGAAAACATTTAAACATCAATCAAATAGCGAAATAGCACAGTTGTACAAAAACCTCACCTCACAACATATACACGTAACACGACCCGATGGTCGTGTCGTATGGTGTGAGGAATACCCGTTAAGTCCTTAAGCAAACAAGGGCTTCGGTATCAGACGTTGAGCCTGTGATCCAGCGACACCGCAACCTCGGGTCAAATACCCTTTACCGTACCGGTCATTTCCTACTATGGGATTATTGGTTGATACCTTTCATTTGATTCGATAGATGTACAATTAAAGATTACTGTGCTTAACAACATTCAAATACAATTCTAGGTATAGTTGTTATACTTTACAAGTTGTATAAGTTTAAAAGAAACATCATTTTGACGTGATAACGTCTTTTAGACGATTCGATAGAGCCGGCTGCACGCACGAAAAAACATGACTCATGCGGCGTTACCTCGCTCTGAGACGTTCCGTTAGGTTTGAAGTGCAAGCGAGAGCGCGGAACGAGCGACAAAGAAACACAATCGGACGTTGTCACGTTCAACTATCGTCAGTAAACCGACTTTACAGACTGCAGACAACCAATTTTTTAAGACAGAAATGTCTAGTCTCATTTTATTAGACTGGTGAGGTTGGTAGGGTTGGTTGTAAGATGAAACGATTATTTAATAACCTTATTAGACTGTTATTCAATAAAGTATATCTCCCCAGGAGCGCTGAGCTTTCGCAAATAAAGTGGCGTTGTCAACATTAGAGCAGGCTCCAAGGAGATGTTCGTTTGCATAAATAGCGGACCTAAATCTGACTTCTGATATATATTGTATAGATCCCAGACATCCTATAAACAGATGTTGCCAACCAGTTTTGTGGTCCCCTTCCCCGCACCCCGGTAATTAAATATGGCATACAAAGAAAAAAATAAACATTTCCAAAACATGCCGCGTGGGGTATCAAATGAAAGAGCTTATTGAGTAGATCACGAATATATAGCATACTATAACATTTCTTACACTTTCTCTAAGATTTTTTAGAAAATTTACGAAAATGGTCCATTTTTGAGTTAACTTTAAACCACTATAGATTGAAAACTCATGAATATATTTTTTAAATTATTATTTTAAATAATTAACAATAGTCCATTGTTGACGATTCAATAGTTCGTACAGTGAAATAGTTGCATGGGGGAGTGGGGGAAGCATTCAAAGATGGCGAGTATATTTTCAAGTTTATGCCAGAAATAAAGGCCTAATATAAAAATATCGGTGTCAGGGCTTAGAATAATTATCTCTGCACTGTCGTTGTGTTTGACAGAATGAAAAATATGGCAGAACATTCTTGAATCAGCCTCTTAACTTCATCAGCCTCTTCTAAACTTGAAAATATACTCGCCATCTTTGAATGCTCCCCCCACTCCCCCATGCAACTATTTCACTGTACGAACTATTGAATCGTAAACAATGGACTATTGTTAATTATTTAAAATAATAATTTAAAAAATATATTCATGAGTTTTCAATCTATAGTGGTTTAAAGTTAACTCAAAAATGGACCATTTTCGTAAATTTTCTAAAAAATCTTAGAGAAAGTGTAAGAAATGTTATAGTATGCTATATATTCGTGATCTACTCAATAAGCTCTTTCATTTGATACCCCACGCGGCATGTTTTGGAAATTTTTATTTTTTTCTTTGTATGCCATATTTAATTACCGTTGTGGGGAGAGGGGGACCACAAAACTGGTTGGCAACATCTGTCTATAGGATGTCTGGGATCTATACAATATATATCAGAAGTCAGATTTAGGTCCGGTATTTTTGCAAACGAAACTCCACTGAGAGTCCGGTCTACATTGAGATTCGGTAACTCGATCACGTTATTGTTTTGATACGAGCACTCTGAATTAACTGATAAGTACACAGTGGAAAACATAAGCCACTTCGCTGTTTGTTTTACTGGGAAATGTATAAAACAATTATGACGATTGAGAGATTTTCAATTGTTTATTTTTTCAGATTTTTTGGGGAAATTGTTATGATGTTAAAGTTTCACATATGTATATTACACAAACATGTGAATCTACATTATGAAACATGATAATAATAAGTTACCTAATTGATTACAATTTGTTTTTGTTTATTTAACGGTTTTAGAAAAGCTCATTCTCTCATCTCTGAACAAAGGTATTGAATTAAACCAATGGCATACCTTTGTTAAAAATTACTGGCACATTATCCATTCTCTCCGCTATAACCTTCAATATCCAACAGCTCATAACAAAATATGGTTCTCAGTTCTAAAAAGGATCGTGACAGCGCGTCGTAAACGCAATACTAAAAGTTTAACACGTAATTAAGCGTCGCCCATTAGCGTTAATGGAGCGACTGTAAACTATAGTGTCACAGATAACCTTTATAGCTGTAATACTATGATCTTAAAGCAGTATTATTTCCAGTGTGGAAAAATGACAGATCTATATAAGTTGTCTAGCGCCATCACTTTCTCCAACTGGAATAAATACTGCTATAAGACCTCCTGTGCTGTTCCTTGGGTCGGCAAGTTGAGCTGAACTCTTCTCTGGTAATTAAGCCTTGTGAATTATTAAGTCAAATTGAAATCGATATATTTATAGTTGCTGAAGTCGGCCGATATGTTATTTATAGTTTGTGAGGTATATCATCTAAATGATCGTCTCTAATTAAGTTTTACTGCTAAGATGTATGGAGGTATATTGCTCAGCGTTCTAACATAATTATGTTATGCAGAAAATATATATAATATACAGTTTTGTGTAATTTATTATGAAGTTAGAGGTATTTAAACGAAGCTCATGTTCGTATTTATGATTCCCTTCATTAAATTAATATCGTTGATCTTGACCGTCATTATTATATTTACATAAATGTTCTCTTTTCTGCTTCAATAGTATATCTTTACGAACAAATAGGTGTTCATCTCTCTGACCGAACCTGTCCCAGGGCTATAATATAATATGTATATGCTAACCACTATACCCAGGAGGTGGCCAATACAACACATACACAGTTATATCATAGAGAACTATCTACGACAGCAGGAACGGTCCCATATTCGTATCGAAGCCAATAATTTATGCAACGGGGCTGCACATTCGGTTATATTTCACTGTTTTGTCCCTCTCGCAATACACAAGAGGAATTTGTGAACAAACTGGAAATTCTACGGATATTTTCAGTTCTTTGTCACTGTTTTGTGGCTGTCTTTGGGATGTAGGTTTGAAAAAGTACTAGATTTTATAGGTCTTTAGTTGGATCAACTTTACTTTGATGGTATTAGGTGTCCTAGTATAGATTTGGAATGCTTTATTTTCCTAGTGGATCATAAAATTCACTTATATGAGGTCTACAGGTTAATTAGGGCGACCAAACGATGGAATAAAATCTTAGTGCCGTAGTAGGTATATCACTTTGTTCTAAAAACGTGTGGCAATAGACACTTATTTTCTGTTCTACAATAATAATATGTTTAATGTAGTGCTTTTAACAAATATATGTTTTATTTTATCGTCAGACTACTAAATGAACAACTATTTACGAGATCGTCTATCTTAAAATCGTACAAATAATATTATTAAGACACTTAAGAACCACTGAAAAGTTCTCTGGCATCATTAATATTTTATATGAAAAATGTATATGATTTTAAAATAATAAATACAGATTTTCTTGTCGGCTTCTTTCTGTAGGAACTGCTCTGCGAACAGGTGATAAATAATTTATAAGTACTTTGACGATTCAAAGCTAAAAGAAGTCTTGCTGAATAAGTAAATGTTTGTATTTGAGTATATGCTAATTGATAAAGAAAACAGTATTATAGTACTGTATGCTGTATACATTTAACTGTAACAATATACAGCTAGTACATCATAAAATAATATCCGGAAATATCGCGTTCAAGCGAATATATTTTCACTAAAAGCACATTCAAAAATGGCGTAATTTTAATGCACAGTTCTCAAAGTGTTGGCTGAATATAGTTAATTCTAGCAGGGTCGCAGGTAATCCAATCATCCTTCACCCAGTACATACCAAAGTTTTGGAAACGGAACTCTGCGGTCGGACTAATTCAGATTACCCTAGCTTATAGAGTGTGCTTTGAGATCAAAAATACGGGTTTGTTTTGCGTAATATTTTTTAGATGAATTAGGTCAGCACTAGTGGACTTAAAATGTCAACGTCAGGGACTATTGATGGTGCAATAGTAATTGTTATCTTGACTGTGTGATGAAAGGTTAGGATTCGATCAAAATTTCAGTAAAAGAGTTTCAAAATTCATTATCGATTTAAACGTTGAACTTTGTGTAAAATATACCTTTTAACAACGTGCCTATTATTATAATTCATGATGATTGATGTACTTGTTTTAGCTATGTAGCATGTTTGTGACGTATGTAGGTCCTACGTGTACGTTTCCGTCTAACTAACAACTATAAAACAAACTTTTTTCTTTTCCTTCAATAAAACTTCGATAATTGGTAATAATATAATAAGCCTCCTTCAGCTATGAATAAGTTTGAATCAGTAAAGTTAGTGTAATAAATTGCAGCCGTGTAATCGTTAATATTGATAAAAATAATAAAGTACCTATCAGTAATTATCTATTGATATTAATTAAATCAGTAAATATGTACGTATTATATTAAGTTCGTTAATTATATTTGAAATGGAGGGGGTTAACTATAAGATATCTGATATTCAATATATTTCATAAATAACGCATTTCTAAGGTTGCTTCCTGATTTCCTTCACCCCGCTTAACTAAAGGGCATGAAAGGTGATAAACTTATCCAATTATTGTGACAGTCTATTATAATAATCATATTAAGTTACATAATTTAACTAACACCTACGACTTCGTCCATAATTCATCATCTTTTGACAAAATCTAATGTATACAATCGAATCATCGATCAGACAAAATATTAAGCTATAAATGTAATATATTATGCTGTCTTTTTCGTTTATTTCATATTATTAAAGTTCCATGTTATGTATTTAAATTCGTACTTTATGCTGCAGCAATTTTGTCCTAGCATTCATTTGCATACGTAGATCATAATACACTGTATTATTTGTATTCATATCACATTGTACTATGTATTATCCGTCGACTATTTTCTCGTTAGTGTACCTAAGTGTGCCAACTCAAATTTCGTGTATATTGTAAAGTTGGCGAGAGCTCCCTTGAGTTCGATTCGTCAAGTTACTCCGATACTCGGATAGAACCGTGACCAAATTCTGGGTAAATTGATTCTGAGCAGTATTGTTGAGTTATTGAGTCTGGTCGCCTGTAATCGTGCTTTACATTTTGCAGGGTATTGTAGTTTAACGTCGATTAAAGCCAAGAAAGGAGATGTTATGTTAAACATATAGTCAAGATTGCATTACATTTATTCATAATATGTATTGTACATTAGATAAGTTGAACAAAAAGACAGGAAACATGAAGAAGAATAAACCTAGTTACTTTTACCTCTGTGACGTTGAGTAAACAATATTTTAATAAAAATATTGAGTTATATTTTTACATAATTATTATATTTCTAACCCCAACACATGAAACTAATATTCAATATGTTCCAAGAAAATTGTCCTTATAGTGTAAATATAAATCAAAATTGAAATACGGTATAGTGGCTGCACTCTCCACACGAGGGCTTGTTCAATCGAATGTTATCGATTATTCGATGGTACTTCACACACAATATAATTTTTAAGGACTATATAGTGCCGTGGATTATATTATTTTGATTCTGGTTTGGTTTGTGCAAATAGTATGTGATCATGTGTTTATTTGTGGTTATATTTGAATGCAAATTCAAATTATATTTATTTGCAAGAATGTAGTTACACATTATAGATGTTTTAATTACAATATTATGTGGCTAATACATTCTACCCATCGATTGGGTGTGCAAATATTAAAAAAGAAAGTTAATTAATCTAATTATTTATCACATTTAGTCTTAGGCAGCTTATTATAAGAAAAGGACAATAATAAATTTAAAGGCAAAGGTATATACAATTACTTTGAAAATAATAACGTTCTCTTGCCTCTAATTTCGACTGATCAGTCGATTACAGTATAGAGACAATATAGAGTTTTACATTGAGTACCTATACTCTACATTTAAGTAACGGTTGCTAATATTTTTAACGAATCAATACAAATCAGGGGCCTTAGACAAAGTAACAATTAAAAAACGATAACGAAGTTAGAAAAGGCAAAAATGTATGGGATTGACATACGCCGCGTTAGATCACGTGGTCTATCTAATGTCAATGCCATACATTTTTCCTTTTCTAACTTCGTTATCGTTTTTTAATTGTTACTTTGTCTACGGGCCCAGGTCATTTATCTAGGAAAGTTTCCACATACAGAATATATGACGTAGTGAAACTCTATCATAACATTAATTGTGTCTCATATCATCGAAAAAAATATTTTACAAAATAATACATCAATAAGAGTCAATTTCCAATTACACAGTTCAGAGAACAAACGCAAACGATATCATAAACGTATAAAATTCCCCGAATTCTGGCTAAAAACTAATTTGTGTGAATCATCGAATATGGGATTATATTTTTTTCCGAAAACTTGCTATTTTCGGTGTATTTTAATGTTCGTAGAATATGTACGAGTAATAATATTAATGTTCTACATAAAAAGTAATTGGTTAACGTTATATTTACATAATGTTACTACGTGACATACAACGATAGAGCTAGTAGGTAACTATTTAGCAATCTGTGATAGAACTTTCATTGTTCAGAATTTGATATTGTAGGCAGGTTAAAATGGCCTCCTGCATATTATTAATTTTATATCCTTAAAATTCGATGTGTTACTTTTTACTTAATATAATATATTATGTCATCTAAACATAGCAAGCACTTTTCTAAAAAAAACCTGTCAGTAAAGACTACAGCGACCGCTGGCCTTGCTCATTCAACAACCCTAAGCTTTCTAATCTAAAACCTTCATCAAATCCCACAAAATTCGTAAAATTAAATTTTAATGAATACTTAGTGCGAAGTCCGACACTTAATGACGATTCAGTTCCATTCACGAAACTAGATGTTTTAGTTTTTTCATGAACCATTCAAAGCACGTTAATGTTGAACCGTGAATGGGGCCGAACGCTTCATAGCTTATAACTTATTAGTGTTGATTTCAACGGGTAATTAAAAATATTGCTATCGTATTTTTTCGCATTTTCTGTTTGTTGAAACGAGGCGAGATTTTTTTGCGCGTCCAGCATGACTTTTTAACAGTAACTAACAGTATTTTATTCTATAATGTAGTTTAGAACTTTGATTTATCAATATGAATTTTTAGAGAGAGTTTAGAGAGCTATAAAAGAGAAGCTAGTAGAGCTAAATTTAACAATTAGATGAATGATCTTTTAGTATCCATCTAAGATAATAAAAAAAGGTAATCACGCATAAATTAAATCAAAACTAATGACAAGTCCTATTTCTCTAAATAAAACCAAGTTTCACTGAAAAGTAATAAATAATGGCTATTATTGCTTCGTAGTGGAAAATACACAGATTACAGAAATCCAAAATCGCATTGCGGAAGTCGTAACAGGTAAATCTAGCATTTCCAAAACATACAAATGATAAACAACATAGCTGTGGGATCTGCGAAGTTGGAAACTATCGTTAGATCCGCTTCTCATTCGTCTTCCAATATTCTTGGATACAATACGAACGATCCAACACGCGCGCGTTTGAAAAAGATTGATGATGTTATGGAGAAGCAAATACGAGATTTAAATGTTTCTAAAAGTTGGATTTAAAAGTTGTTGTTGTCAGATTATGTTTTGATACTGGGGTAGTTTCGTAACTATAATTAAATAATCTGTAAAATAAACTTTGAATTGAATAAATTAATACTATACAGGGTGGAAGGTTAAGATGGGGCATGAAGGGCAGGTACCTTAACCGTTGTAGCTACATGAAAACGTTCTTAGGAGACTATCCTTAAATTCTTGAGAAATTTTAATCTGCATTCACAGATTTAAAAAAAAATGTACGGTCAGCAAGGAAATCGGCAGTTTTCAAAAAAATTTTTTTTGATGCCAATCGATCCAGTTTCTCATGGGGATCAAAACACTCTAAAAGACCAACTGAGGTATGAGTACGAAATAAATGAGAAATACGGCTACAAATGCTACCGCCATGGGCGATTAGTCCAAGCATTGCAATCTGGAGACTATGCACGCAGAGTTGCATTTTGCAGATGGTTACGGGGCAAATTTAGTAGAGATAATGATTTTATGAGTTTTCTATTAGCGCATCTTTTGTTGAATCACTTATTTTCTTAGTGAATGTGTGAAAATAGTTTTTCGCGATTTCTGACTTTTCTAGTACTCATACCTCAGTTGGTCTTTTAGAGTGTTTTGATCCCCATGAGAAACTGGATCGATTGGCATCAAAAAAATTTTTTTTGAAAACTGCCGATTTCCTTGCTGACCGTACATTTTTTTTTAAATCTGTGAATGCAGATTAAAATTTCTCAAGAATTTAAGGATAGTCTCCTAAGAACGTTTTCATGTAGCTACAACGGTTAAGGTACCTGCCCTTCATGCCCCATCTTAACCTTCCACCCTGTATAATACCTCTATTATGTATACTGAAACATTTACAAACATTCCATATAAATTATAATATTTGGTAACAAGTAAAAGAAACTGAACTCATATGCATATTTCTTTACCCGATACAATAATATACGAGAAACTTTAGCAATAAAGGTAAGGGTGGAGGAAATCAACCGTTAAACTGCATTTAAACACAAGTACAGAAGTTTACTTTAACGTGTTTAGTTCTGAGTTTAACAGTGAGCGAAGAATTTGTCCAAGTTATAGAATGGGTCGATTTATTTGAGCCCTTCGGTTGTTTGTTATTTTTTAAAGCATAAAAGATAGCGTACAGTTTTGAATTATCAAATTATAGGAATACTTTGCGTATAATGTTTTTCTTTCTTCTGTTTGAATAAAAATATAAACTATGAAACTCAACATCCGTATCAATTTCTTATGTTTTATATTTTAATTCCTAAATATTATATCGACGTGTATTGTTAATAATAAAATATTATATATTACGATAGCATTCGTCTGTTATTTTGTTCAGGTTTAGTCCATGATTCGTTCGGGTAACTCGAATCCGAATAACAATGCAATCAGAATGCTATTTCAGGTTATTGTCCATCTCTGTGCCAAATTTTAGTCAGACAAATTAAACTGTACGACATAACCAACCATCTACTCATACAAACGTACAGTATAATTAGAATAGTAGTTATCCCTATATATTATAAATGCGAAAGTAACTCTGTCTGTCTGTTACTCAATCACGCCTAAAATACTGAACCAATTTGCATGAAATTTGGTATGGAGATATTTTGATACCTGAGAAAGGACATAAGCTACCTTTTATTGTGAAATATGTACCACGGGCGAAGCCGGGGCGGACCGCTAGTATATCATAAAACATATTTCCAGATTTCATGAAGCAATCAAAAAACAATTTATCTTTCGTACAAAAAACATCTCTAATAAAAACCTTGCTCTTTATAATAATAAACAGCTTATTACTTGCACCACAAAGCCATATCACGCGAGCACACAGACACTCAAAGTTTACGATACATGCGACTGTTTCGAATTTACTGCATATCATGTCATAAAGTTTTACTTAACCCAACTGTGATTGAACTCCTGCACTTGACTGTATTGGAGACAATTTTGATATAAAAATAGAATCGATACAATTGCAGAATTGAATTGTTTTGGACACTTAGTTAACTTGTCGATAACATCTATTGAGCGATCATGTGGTGTTCATACAAACCGGCCCTAGGAAAGCTACATGAGGCCACAATACATATTTGTTAATTGTTGTTGTATAATACATATTTGTTTGTTTTCATTTGTTTGTTATGTTTTTCCTATCAATCACACTACTTAGTATCCAAAATATAATAAAGCATGTTACATGACGTACACATATCGATACAAAATCTGACACAAGCAACACGTTTTTGCGGGTTTCGTACCACTTTTCTTTGTATACATTATAGAATGTGCCTACCGAGATACAGTACAAACATTAAACCAACTAATCTGCTAGGTGTTGCAATTACTAAGTGCATACACTAGACAAATAGATGAGCTTGATGCATGCGAGCGTTATGAGGTTAGAGGATTTCGTAGGCTGTAGCCTATCGTAGCACACCGTAGCATATCGTAGCATAACGTAGCACAGCGTAGACAAAGCAATGTCTTGTGCAGAGAAAGTATAGTAAAGTTTGCAATGAATTAAATATATTACCGGTATCGGGAGCTGTCTTATCATAAACATAAGCTTCAAGTCGATTCATTTACATAAAAATTTTCGCGTAAAAATAGCCTGTACCAATTTATTATTTGTATTTATTATTTATTATCTTTACGCAAAGTATAATTCATGTAATTAATTGTTGGTTAGATAAGAAAACTAACACAATTTTTTTAATCAGGTTAATTATAACAGATAACTTAAGATATTATGTAAAACTCTTTATTGAAGCCACCTTATCGCATCAATGCCTCCACCACGAATAACTGAAGATTATATTATCTCAAAGTTATTGGCTTCTCGCAGAAGAATCGGTGCCAAGAGACCAACTAGCGACTGCGCTAACACCATGATGTATGGCTCCTCTTAACAAGAATTTATGTGAAAGCTATTAAATTCTTCTATTAAATAGCATTTCGACACTGTTGGAAAACTATTACGACGCTTAGAAATATATGAGGTAATTTTGATGTTATTCTACTCATAACTTTCCTGGCGATTTATGTTTCAATAGACATTCATCGACTATAATCTATACTACTCAGATAAATTATTATTATATGTGTAATTTACGTTGATAACAAAATCAAGCCATGAATCTTGGATAGGTCTGATTCCATTTCTAATGAACTTATATTTATTTTAGGTATTGGAAAGAATAGAAAAAAAGTATCGTGTGCGGTGTGTAGGATGTCACTGGGAATCTTTCACTTGACTGTACCATTTTCGACCTTCGGCTACTCGTAAGTCGTAATGTAATCTTCTTCGTATATATAAAAATGAATCGCAAAATGTGTTGGTAAGCGCATAACTCGAGAACGGCTGAACCGATTTCGATAATTCTTTTTTTATTATATTCCTTGAAGTACGAGGATGGTTCTTATGTAGAGAAAACGTAAACATGTACCACGGGCGAAGCCGGGGCGGTCCGCTAGTTTATTATAATATTCATTCGAATATATGAAGGGATACTCCACACTTTCCTGTTTTTGATGTGAATAATAAACAAAAAAAGTATATTATATCATAACATTGACTAGTCAATCAAAAACAACATTACAATAATCATAATTACCTTGAACTAAAAACACAAACTATTTATATAACTGAATCTGTTTGTATAAACAATAATAATAATGTAGAAATACAATTATTTACCTTTTATGAAATGGGTTTTCTCTTTGACTCGATTAATTAATACTAGTCTATAATATCAAATTACGTCTGTTAGCAGTGAAGTGCCTATCCAAACGACAGAACTAAAATGGATGAAAACCAATTTATAATATTAGTTTAAGTTGAGAACTGAGAGCAGGGAGCGGGTTATTTGGTTAATTATATTTTGTAATTCTGGCTTGAAGAGTTTATGTAGTATCTTGTTGTGTGATGTATAATTTAGTGGTAATCTACGAAGTTTTATATGAACTTGAATGATTAAATGTAGTTAATTAATATAATCTTCTTATATATAAAAATGAATCGCAAAATGTGTTGGTAAGCGCATAACTCGAGAACGGCTGAACGGATTTCGATAATTCTTTTTTTATTATATTCCTTGAAGTACGAGGATGGTTCTTATGTAGAGAAAACGTAAACATGTACCACGGGCGAAGCCGGGGCGGACCGCTAGTCTTATATATAAAAATGAATCGCAAAATGTGTTGTTATTTTTTCTAGTATCTCTCGCATTTATTTCAAAGTTTTATTGATACAAGTAACGTTCAAAACATGTGGGTAGGGGCGTTAATTTGTGTCTATTAAAATATTATGAAATCATACGATGCGGTGGTATTTTCTTTAACAAACTACGTCTTTATAAATGAGATTCATTATGTGATTATAATATTATACAGTAATGTGCTCCTTCTTGTAAGGCATCGGTTTAATGTCGTATACACTAAAAGGCTGGCAACTTGACAAGTCTTGTCTCTGAAACTATTAATGTTGTAGCAACATTACAAACATTTGTATTTTCTGATGGAAAATCTTAATAAGAATTTTACTTTGAACGATATATAATAACATATTTTCAGACTAAAAATAAACTTTAAAGATTTCATAAAAAATGTACACTTACATTAGGAAAGAATCATAAATATTTAGTACTGCTAATAATTTAATTAAATATAAAGTTAGATCTCTCCAATCTTTTTAATTAATCCAGCTCTTCACACCGAAGTGCATTTAAACAGATTTCATTTCAAAGAAATATGATTTCTCATTTAATAAAATTTGCAGAAACACGTCTACAACAAACAAAAATAATCATAAAGAGGGTGCGGAAAGCATTAAGAAAATTAAAACAAAATGGCGAATGAAAAAAAAAAACTTCACCCTGTGTAGCTGTAACTTAAGTGCTCTTTAGTTGGCACAAGCGATCTTAATTACTTCGCAGGTTTAACGGCCACACTAGCCGGATACTATCGCTTTTATTACGTGTGAAAACATCTCCGCATTTTTAAAAGTCGGTAAAGCTTGTCATTTCACACGCACGTAACACTCCATAAAGGGAAGTTCTCAGTTTATTACGTTTCGTGTTTTATGTTGATACTCTTTTATCTTATTTTTTGGAACGCTATGTTTTTATCAAATACTAGCCGCTTGTCCCGGTTTTGTCAGATTGACGCAAAGAAAGAAATAAAACATGTAGATTGTTATAATCAGTGCAGTTGTATTTGTTGAAACATTAAAAAAACATCTTGATAGAGTTTCATTTTCATTCACATAATATTGTAATATGATTATTTTAGTGCAAGTGCCTTGCATATTCCAATTCTCAATTTATTTACTCGATCGTGACCGATATTTTTATTGGCTTTCTTTCAACTTACGGAATAGAAAATATTTTTCAAAGTCTGTTTGTTTAACATATTTCTTACGTCGATATCTAAAACTTTGCCTGATAAATTGAACAACTAGAGAACATCCCACAGTTTAGTACGAATAGACAATACAACAATACATTAAAACACCAGCCTGATGTCCAAAGCTGGAACATTTAAAAGAAATATACGTCGATTCAAAGCTGCATCCGTAAAGGGAAACAAAATTGTGCCAAACGGGATCCAACGGCGCGTGTGCTTCACATTTGGAGCAACTCCAAGCGTCACTGCAAATCGCATTGATTGTACGGAATGCTCTTTATATGGTGAAGACAAATAAAGAGCTCTTTGTTTATTACCATAAATCTCATATTGGCATGTCTAATCAAGTAGCCTTTCGGGCTACCAGTTGAGTAAATTCCAGTCAAAACATATTATGAAACCCATTGGTAGATGTGTTTTAGTCAATGACACATGTATTTGTGTGTATGTACATTTCTTCTTCAAGCTGAAATCATAAAGTAAAAAATAAGTATTGTGTTGGAAAAGTAACAAGAAAATACTTGATTTTGTGTGCGATTTAACAAAATGACTCTACCGTTTTTAACTACTTGTTTAGTTACCATAAGACTGAATATGAATATATTACAGGTTTTTTTTTCGTTGCAGGGGTTGCTGCTGGTCAACTAGCTAGTCATTTATATTATATATTAAAACACAGCTTTTTCCCACTACCAACAAATCTTTCCCAAATCTACAACACGCGTAAAGCAATATCACATACATTTAACCCGAATCCATCTCTAAATAAAGCACTCCGTTAAAATTTCATCCACGTTCGGAGCGACCACTAAATTGAATGTGTTTTTGTTAGCCAAATAATTTGTATTTCGGACGAGTGTTCCAATTGCCAATTTATTACATTCCAGTTTATTTCACGTAAAATCAAAGCTTGATGACGATGGCATTTGCATTCGCTATTTGCATAATTATGTATAGCTGGAATTAATTTGTGATATATGATACAAAGCTTTGCATAGCTAATTATTAGTAAATTGTAAATGTAGGTGTTACGTTGACATTTTTTCACACGCCCACGAAATTGATAGAAATTGAATAATATCACATTATTAATATTGCCATTATGGATATCGTTGTATCAAATCCTGTATTCCTAGTAGACAAGTAAGACTGTACTGCAAAACTCCAGAAGCAGTATATTCGGTTGTAAAATCAACTTACACAACTGTTCAATTTATATGTTTTCTTAAGAGATAAGTTAGTAATAATATATGTCGGCGCAACGACGATAAACGACTACCCTCAAACTACTAAATAATTATAACTAGCTAAAGTTTACTTTGATCTTTTTAAATAAGTGGTTGATTCATTAATCAACCACTAATGAAATAATTAAATTAACGAAATAATTAATGTTTGTTAAAAATGATAAAAATTCATTGTAAAAATTCGAGTGGCAACACTCAAACTAATTCTTGTGAGTCATGGTTTGCTTTAAATACGAGCGCCCGACGGCACAGAGCACACCTCGACCTCGCTGAGCGGCGGGTGAAGCACACACGAACATTCCCCCCTGCAGCAGGTCGCAGATCGCTCGCGACACCCCGCGGACTCGATCGCACTGCAGCAGGATACCTCCCGGACATGACACCTTGGACCATCCGGTCCCACCACACATGTCTGTGGGTCCCACCCAGTGCCCCGCCTGTAGTAGCAGGCGGCGTTGCTATGACCGAAAGGGGCCATCGCCCCGAACAGTTACCCCGAAGCCTGTGAAGGCTTGCGTGGAAGACCCGAGTAGACAGAGCACATTCACTCGCCAGCCGTCGGAGCGTTCGGAGCTCTCTCTATAATTTCCACGTAGATTAAAAAGGCAGTAAAATACCTACGGGCGTTCTACTTCGAGTATGAGCGTCTGCTCTGATGATGGTGACGTCAGAATTGCTGACGTCACTCTTTTTAAAAATAGCCTTTGGGCCCTTCTTCCGTCATATAGTAGCGTAAAAAGTACTGTAATAATCACGCTACATTGTTACATATACGTTCGCTCTTCTAATAAGAGATATCGCAATAAGTGTAATGTAGAGATATCGCAACTAATTCACCTTTTTGTGGGTGTGGCTGAGTTCCTTAGGGAAACATACGTAGAATTCATTCGAGAACATATCCCTACGGGCTATCTGTCCAGCAGACTGCCATTCTAACGTGGTAATCCATTTGTTTTAGTTGCATTATTTGTTCTATGCTATGTACATTGTACACTCGCTTTCACCTGTGTCTGCTTCCGCGTAGTCAAAAGAAATTCCCATGGGAATTATATGTCTCGCCACGGTAAATAGTAGCCTATGCCTCTCTAGCCCCCTAACTATCAGACTCAAAAACTTCAGAATAAAAACGCTGTGTTGTGACCAGAAAGAAAGACAAACAAGCAATGACACTTGGGCATTTATAATAAGTAAGGATTATCTTTACAAACTCCAACTCTAAATTTTCCAAATTGCAAGGTGGAGTTTGTCGAAAAGTTTTAGCCATGCAGTCGGTACTATAAACGGTACGCATGGTGTTTTTATGGCATAAAAATGAACACTCCTAGTTTGGTACATGTGTAGGCTAACCGCTCCACTATCAGACGTGGAGGCATTACGTGTAAGTACTTATGTTTTTGCTCGTCAAAGCGACACGCGCAAACGCGGCGTGAGGTTAATGAGTAAGGTTAGAATGAGGAGTGGCAAAAACATCCAGCTCGGTCATTTGTCTCGCAGTTTTTGCTCGCTGCTACGTCGCTTGGTTATTTATCTTTTAGGGTATATTCGGGTGTAAATATTCCGCTGTTTTTGTGGAAAGTTTTCATTTAAACGGCACTATTTATAATCATTTTGGTGAAAATGAGGCGGTCACGTTGTTTAATACTAAATAATTATTATATAAACGTATTTAAATCTCTAATTTGTATCTTAAAGCTAGTTAGATAGCCGCATATTATCTGTTACGTACAAAATAAAATATTATTACTATAGTTATAATAATCAAACATGATCAAACTTCTGGAACATGAAACTTGATAGAACCTAATCATTTTTTCTCAGAAGCATAGTAAAATCTCATGTTACAAAATCATACAATACCCGTTACTAAAATCAGTTCAATATTTGGCCCGATTGGCCTTCGGCAACGAATATGCCGCGATGATGGTTCTGCCTCAGGGCTCAGACGTTACTTTTTATCGAGTGATGAGGTATTAGGTTGAGCATTTTCAGTCAGATAAGAATTTTCCATTTTATTAGGGAGTTATGTTTATAAAATGTTTATTTTATAATAAGCACTTAAAGATTATTAAAGCCTTGTATTAAATAATTGGCATTATACGTGGGATACAGAATGTATAAAACGTAGCTACGTTCTAAGCGTAAAAATAGCACTTATATCAGCAACAACATAATAATAACATCAGGCGAGATTGTGGTCAAGCGCTTCCCTATCGACAATAAAAAAAAAACAACATACTTTTCTACGGAGGAATTGCCCTGTTTAGATTTCAAGTTAGTGTATACTTAGTAGGAGTATAGTTTCTTTCAATAAAAGTACAGTACTAGATGTAAGCGTAAGTTCTGCAGATGAAGAGCCATTGTTAGTTGCTCTTCCAGGATAAACATTTCATATAATAACTGTGGAGAGAGAGAGAGAGATATCTTTAATGGCCTTTTGGGTTAGTAACGTTTAGCTGACTCCTTAGTCAGTCCCTTGAGCTCTATTTACAGGATTTGATCACGTTATAAAAAATCTCATATCGTTTATTCTTACTGATGCTTTGTCGAGAGCCAGTAGACCTTAGCTTCTTTAGAAATATCACCTATTACGGACATTACACTTATTGCACGCCTCATAAGCGAAGCGTTGAGGTGGGTACTACTGTCACTTCGCGCAAAACATCTGATTTTTCAAACTTAAAATGTCTTTATGTATCATACATTGCACTTGTAAGATAATACATACACACACATATTAAGAAAAAACACTATTTTTAACGTTCATGATATTTTTGATGTCATATTTGTTATTTAAACTAGTTAAAAAACAGTTTAAAAAGTTCTGTCTTGGACGTCCGTGTGTCTGTATGTGCGGATCCTTTTTCTTGTTAACACGATAGCGACCGAAATACTTTACTAATCGAGTCTTTTTTTTTCTCTTACGCTTGAGTATGCTCAGGAATAGAACCCTTTCATTTTTCAGGGTCTGATTCGATGTGGTTTAATTGTTATTAAATAAACAAAAATAATAATTAATAAATATTTATTAAAAAAAAATTATGAGGCGTGCACTTTTGGATTTTCCAAATTATTGAAAAAATATAATGTAATAAAATGACACAATAATATTATTTTTAACGTAGGTATGTCTTTTTACCAGTTTTAGGTCAGCTCACTATCAATGTAATAGATACCTGTCTAGGTATATCGATATACCTGTCTAGGTATCCTATATCTTTAACCTAAAATATCAAGAATAATGTACCTACCTTATATGACTGACTATTTGATAAAATACATGCATGTTCTACGGCCTATAATATCATGTACATGTAATAAAAGCGATATCCTACGCTACGATAATATGTTACCAAATAAAACCGGCCAAGTGCGAGTCGGGCTCGCGCACAAAGGGTTCCGTAGCAGCAAATATAATAAATTACAGTTAAATCAACCTATCTCAAAAACTATAAGAGATACTTTGATCAAACCAAAAATCGTTGAAAGAGTTAATTAGCATGCGTCACCTCTATTTTTTTTAGAATTTTATACCCCGTAGTTATAAAAATAGAGGGGGGGGGACATACTTTTTACGACTTTGAGAGCTGATATCTCAAAAACCGTTCACTTTAAGAAAAATGTTTTTTAGAAAACTTTATATCATTTTAAAAGACCTTTCCATTGATACCCCACACGGGTATGTACATCGAAAAAAAAAATTTCATCCCTCAGTTACATGTATGGGGGGCCCCACCCCCAATTCTTTTTTTTACTATTTAGTGTCATATTTTTGTAGCGGTTCATACAACACATATTCCCATCAAATTTCATCACTGTAGTACTTATAGTTTCCGAGTAAATCGGCTGTGACAGACGGACAGACGGACAGACGGACAGACGGACATGACGAAACTATAAGGGTTCCGTTTTTGCCATTTTGGCTACGGAACCCTAAAAAAAATTACTACCAAAATTCGTGATCCAATAAAGAGCGCAAGAAATTCCCGATGGATACATTATGCAACTCTATCCGTCACTATATTCAGACACCAATTTCTGTGACCCCAATTTCATATTCAAATCGCGTCACGTAATATTTGCTTCCCGTAAATATAACTTAGCGAGCGCCGAAACTTCCGCGCAGAGTTTGCTGTAAAAATAATGCTGTAAGCGAATGAGTGAGGCGCTTGAAGGTTGAGGTAGACTTTGTGTTTATGTCTAATTGTAAAACATTGTAATTACGATAAAATTTATGAACTAAAACAATTCATAATCTGCTGCTGCTGTCCGATTTATTAAACAGAAGATATTTATTTAACTTCCCGATTTTTTAACATGACTCGGCAACTAATTGTGCCTGTTATATAAATATAATTTTATTTACTTAGGCATTATAAAAGAGGAAAATTATCTTATTTTTGTAAGCTTTTACGACTTAATAATTCAACGTCTTATATTCTTTACAATGGAAGGATAAAGGGATATAAATAATGTTCTTAATTGTAAAAATGCAAATTCGCCTTTAGAAAATTTTCATGAGTTCTAAGTTAATATTTTCTTGTTCGCGCGCAATTTTACTTTACGGCTGTCTTCCTTACAAAATTATCGTGCTAATACGCTGGAACAAAAATAGCAAATCCCCAGATTAAAGTAGCAGTACAACAAAATTGCACGGCTTATTTTTTAATTTCAAGTTTATTTTAAGAAAGAAAGTTTTAAACGCCCGCTTAGCGTAATGTTGCAGAATAACAAGCTGAATTTAACTCCCATTGGGATACGATAAAAATATTCTCCCAAAATGTAAGATAAAGTTCGTGCGAGTTTACCTTGGGAAGGAATATCAAAATTTTCCTTTCACTATAAGTAGGTATTACAAGTGTTACAAGAAAATTTCACACCATTCTTTTAGAGATCAGAATTCTAATTACACGCCATATTAGGTAGGTATGTCATGCAAAAATATCTGCCGTTAGAATTTGTTATTTTATTAAATTCAATTCTTCCATATAATACTTATTTATTATCATTACACAAAATTCACACATACCCCACTTGCAGCTGGTACCGTGAAACAGCCGGCGGCGTGCTGCGCGAAGTCCGCGACAGCGAAGGTGCTGGCCGGTACAGCATGACAGCTGACGCGATCAGCATCCGCCGTGCTGACCTCAACGACGACGGGCGATGGGCCTGCCGGGCTGCCAACACACACGGGCATTTGACGCTGCGTCTACACTTGGCTTTACGCGCACATCTTACGGTCCATGTACAGCCGCATACTCAGGTTAGTTGTGTACTAATGTGAACTTTATAGTAGTTACTCAGTAAAACCCGGTTACAAAGCGTGACTTGAATTTCTACTGAACAATTAATTAATTACGTTTTTACAGACGCTCCTGATTTTTAGTGACAAGGTAAATAACGAAATTTTGTTTCCAATGAAAATAATATTAGACGTCATTAGACCTCGAAAGTTGGCGTCTCATGAACTTAAGCTTCTTGTCCCGTGTTTACCCGCATTAGGGACCAAAACAAAATCCTCCATTAGCGCTCGCGTTGGGATGAAAGCCTTTTAATTATAGCAAATAAATGTACGCTAACTCGTTCGTTAGGCTGGGGATAGATTATGTTGTTAGCATATTATAATATATTATGTGTAAATTGATAGGGTCCGTCCTTAATTATTAAATAAAGAGTTTACACGGATTAGTCACGTAGACTATAGTCCTTTCAATAAACAGCTCCATTTATCTAGACCATAATATTAATCTTGGCACCTAATAAATATTATTTTACACTTACAGATTTGTTCACTAGTTCTATTAATTAAATACTTATAACATTATTAGATTAAGATGTACGATCCAATAAATTGGAAAAAGAAAAGAAAACTATAAATCTGATTATGTACCTATTTTATTCTTACTCTGAACAGCTATGTGTGACAATGTTGCCATAAATTAGCATTCATAAGGATTTGCATTTTGCAGTAACAGTGTATTCTACAAACTGCACTTGAGTTTACTGTTATTGTTCTACAAGTTTTTAGAATATCTTTAAATTATGTTATTGTATATTGCACGCCTCATAAGCGAAGCGTTGAGGTGGGTACTACTGTCACTTCGCGCAAAACATCTGATTTTTCAAACTTAAAATGTCTTTATGTATCATACATTGCACTTGTAAGATAATACATACACACACATATTGAGAAAAAACACTATTTTTAACGTTCATGATATTTTTGATGTCATTTTTGTTATTTAAACTAGTTAAAAAACAGTTTGTGCGGATCCTTTTTCTTGTTAACACGATAGCGACCGAAATACTTTACTAATCGAGTCTTTTGCACGCCTCATAAGCGAAGCGTTGAGGTGGGTACTACTGTCGCTTCGCGCAAAACATCTGATTTTTCAAACTTAAAATGTCTTTATGTATCATACATTGCACTTGTAAGATAATACATACACACACATATTAAGAAAAACCGGCCAAGTGCGAGTCGGGCTCGCGCACAAAGGGTTCCGTAGCAGCAAATATAATAAATTACAGTTAAATCAACCTATCTCAAAAACTATAAGAGATACTTTGATCAAACCAAAAATCGTTGAAAGAGTTAATTAGCATGCATCACCTCTATTTTTTTTAGAATTTTATACCCCGTAGTTATAAAAATAGAGGGGGGGGGACATACTTTTTACGACTTTGAGAGCTGATATCTCAAAAACCGTTCACTTTAAGAAAAATGTTTTTAAGAAAACTTTATATCATTTTAAAAGACCTTTCCATTGATACCCCACACGGGTATGTACATCGAAAAAAAAAATTTCATCCCTCAGTTACATGTATGGGGGGCCCCACCCCCAATTCTTTTTTTTACTATTTAGTGTCATATTTTTGTAGCGGTTCATACAACACATATTCCCATCAAATTTCATCACTGTAGTACTTATAGTTTCCGAGTAAATCGGCTGTGACAGACGGACAGACGGACAGACGGACAGACGGACATGACGAAACTATAAGGGTTCCGTTTTTGCCATTTTGGCTACGGAACCCTAAAAAACACTATTTTTAACGTTCATGATATTTTTGATGTCATTTTTGTTATTTAAACTAGTTAAAAAACAGTTTAAAAAAGTTCTGTCTTGGACGTCCGTGTGTCTGTATGTGCGGATCCTTTTTCTTGTTAACACGATAGCGACCGAAATACTTTACTAATCGAGTCTTTTTTTTTCTCTTACGCTTGAGTAGGCTCAGGAATAGAACCCTTTCATTTTTCAGGGTCTGATTCGATGTGGTTTAATTGTTATTAAATAAACAAAAATAATAATTAATAAATAATTATTAAAACAAGTAAATTATTAAAAAAACAAAATACCCGACTGCACACTAAAAAAAGAGTGATTGAAATGAATCTAATGATACCGCATACATATTTTTTTAAAGGGAAATTTAGAAAAAATATTATTTTTATTTTATTTATCCCGTGGGACTTTTAGGATAAAATGTATCCTATGACACTCCCGTAATCAAGACAAATCTAACGATACCTCATACATCAAAATCCATCAAGCCGTTTAGGCTACAGGTGGTCACAAAGGAAAAGACATACATACATACTTACATACACTCGAAAAACATTACCCTCCTTCTTTGGCAGTCGGGTAAAAAAATTATGAGGCGTGCACTTTTGGATTTTCCAAACTATTTTTTTCTCTTACGCTTGAGTATGCTCAGGAATAGAACCCTTTCATTTTTCAGGGTCTGATTCGATGTGGTTTAATTGTTATTAAATAAACAAAAATAATAATTAATAAATATTTATTAAAAAAAAATTATGAGGCGTGCACTTTTGGATTTTCCAAATTATTTTAGAGTTAAATTGAGTGCATCAAATGTTACTTTATAACGCAAAAAATATATTTATACTTAAATACGCTAACATGGATAGAGTCAAAGTTCACATTAAGTTCAATTTACTGTAGTAAGTCGCAGTCTCAAAAGATAAGAAGAAAAAGTACTATTTGCAAAAAATAAAAATACGAAAGGAAATTTAAAAGCACCTCGCTCCAGTCTCTATGGTACAAGTTAAAAATAACGTAGTATTTCGAATTTGTAAATTGTGCCTCGGCTGTCCTAGTTTTTTAATATACCTACTTAATGAGATTAGAAGGATATCAGACACATTATTTTGTATATACTTTTAATAATTATTATATTATACCCTTATATTAAAAAATAATTTGGAAAATCCAAAAGTGCACGCCTCATAATTTTTTTTAATAATTATTTATTAATTATTATTTTTGTTTATTTAATAACAATTAAACCACATCGAATCAGACCCTGAAAAATGAAAGGGTTCTATTCCTGAGCATACTCAAGCGTAAGAGAAAAAAAAAGACTCGATTAGTAAAGTATTTCGGTCGCTATCGTGTTAACAAGAAAAAGGATCCGCACATACAGACACACGGACGTCCAAGACAGAACTTTTTTAAACTGTTTTTTAACTAGTTTAAATAACAAAAATGACATCAAAAATATCATGAACGTTAAAAATAGTGTTTTTTCTTAATATGTGTGTGTATGTATTATCTTACAAGTGCAATGTATGATACATAAAGACATTTTAAGTTTGAAAAATCAGATGTTTTGCGCGAAGTGACAGTAGTACCCACCTCAACGCTTCGCTTATGAGGCGTGCAAAAATCTCAAATTGAGATGATATTAATATGATACGAATTTTTAAGATGGACGATAACATTAATAATTTATGTTTTGCAAAAAAATAAATTTCTGATTGTTAAATAACACGCGGTCAATTTATAAAAAAAAAAACAATATTATGTTTTCAATTACAATAACAATAGTTATACCTTCTTATAATCATAACAGAATATAGCAAGATATTCAGATCTATTATCGTGGCTTGTTAAAAATGCCATCTGCGCCTCCCCTTTTCTACATACCTACTTAAAACATAACCTTCAACAAATAAAGTCGATAGAAGTGACGCAGTTACTAGTCTAGAACATAACTATTGATTTGTCAGTTTGTTACATAGAGCCGGTTCGACAACAAATGTTAACGAGGGTAAAGGGAAAGCCACTTACACGGGTACTAGCTGATAGGATTCGCAATCCCACTAACAATTCAGGAGGTCCCGACAAATGGCCGCACCATTCTTTGCGATTTTAAACAATCACAAAGGATCTTAAGGTCTCCATTGTATTTTCTTTTTAGTGGAGTCGAGTATTTGTGCAGAAAACGCGGGGATAGTTGTAACGTCGGAAAATTAAAGTTTATTGTTTGAATACACCAAAGCTGCAATTGTGGTTTGTTTTTACTATCGCAGATGGTTTTGCTCTTTTTAAAATAAAGAATTTTATTATAGAATAGCTGCAAATACTTAATTTTTAGAGCATATTTCGATAAAATAATGTTGCATCTGCATTCGTGTGAGAATGCTATGTATACGTGTTATGTGCCCTCAAAGCAGCGAGAGGAATGAATAAAATTTTACACATGACCTAAATACTGATATCCTATCTTTGTATAATTATAGCAATTATAAAAAAGCCATGGAATCAAAACCAAATAAAAATAAAAATTAAGTCTTTAAAGAAATAAGCATTAACACAATGAAATTAAATATTCTTTTGCATATGATTGACGTATTTCATATTGTGGATAACGCTCAGTGTCCTATTAATAAAATCTCGATTGCTTAGATTCCATAAGGCTGATAAATAATGTATCGACTATAATATAACACAAAATAGAAGACATTATCTACCCCATAGACTTTCCTAAAGATTCCGGTAAAGATACGTGGTGAGAAAGCAAAGGAGCATGTGAGCCACATGATACCTACGTAGTTTTTCTTTTCCCTTTATTTACTTCCATAGCTAAAATAAATCAGACACAGGTAACAAAGTTCGTTTCGGAGTAAAGTATAACAAACAAGAACTTTCTAACAATAAATACTAACACTTATTAATTGACTTACATCAGCTTGAAATGCTTTTAAAGGTTACACGTTTTATTCCTTGATATCCTAATACCGCTTATGGTTCACAAGAGTTTAATTTGACAGCATAGCTTAATAAATAATATAATGAAAAACAAGAAATATAAATAACCAGTAATCAGACGGTGATACATATTGTTAAAGTTTGTCCGTTGATTCCGAAATGTATCAATTTGTTAAAATCACTGTGTCCGAAAGTTTTGACCGCATTGCATGACGATTTATCTTGGATGCTATGAAAAATTTTTCATGTTATGATTGATACGTAATATTACCATGCTACTACCATGGTATTTAATTAATATACCTAGATAAAATATCAAAATTCATCTTAATTTAGGACAATAATTTATATGAACTTATCGATTGTCACTTATCCTACTAATTCCTACTAATATTATATGTAGGTAAATGCGAAAGTTTGTGAGGATGTGTGTGTGTTTGTTACTCTTTCACGAAAATACCACTGAACCGATTACAATGAAATTTAGCACACATATAGAAGGTAACTGGATTAACACATAGGATACGTTTTATCCCGGAAATCCCACAGGAACGGGAACTATGCGGGTTTTCCTTTGAAAGCGCGGGCGAAGCCGCGGGCGGAAATCTAGTGAGTTATAAATGTCATAGTAACTTGCAAGTAAATAACCATAGTTTAAATAAAACAAAACCTTCTGAACCTCTACATCTATTAGAAGCTCTCCTGCTGCCCCAAATGGATAATTTAGTGATATCCGCAACAACAATGTCTGTCTGTTTATGTGGTATCGTTAACATAAAGTGAACTGTGTGTAGGTAATGTGTATCCTGCTGAGAGAAATATTAAGAATCAAATTCTATTGTATTGGACAAAAAAAAAATATATGATATCTTCTTATATATAAAACTAGCGACCCGCCCCGGCTTCGCACGGGTGCAATGCTGATACTAAATACACAACAGAAAAACTGTGAACGTTGTATATAAAAACATAGCGTCCCGCTCCGACTTCGCACGGGTATAAAATAGATAGCCGGGCGGCCGGCCGGTACCGCCGCAAACGCTACGTCCCGCAATTTTTAAATCTGTAATATCTTCGAAAATATTCACTTCTATCTATTCTATATTAAATGAACAATGTATTCAAGTTATTAAATTGGTTAAGGATTAATGCTGTATTGGTTAAAATCGCATCGAAAATTAGCCATTATTTGTCGTAAAAAGTAAATGACAAAAAAAAAGTTATTGTGGGTTATCCATAAGAGATAGACATATACCATCGCGGACTTTTCTGTAGACCTTTTCAATGTCTATAATACTTAGTACATTATTTTGATAAAACTCGTAGGGTTCAGCCTGCGTTTGCAATTTAAGCGGAAAAAATGTAATTTTTTACGACATCACATTAGAAACCTCAAAAATAACAGTACTTCTCCACTATTTAATGGATGTTATTATACATATAAACCTTCCTCTTGAATCACTCTATCTATTAAAAAAAACCGCATCAAAATCCGTTGCGTAGTTTCAAAGATTTAAGCGTACAAAGGGACATAGGGACATAGGGACAGGGAAAGCGACTTTGTTTTATACTATGTAGTGATGATTCTCGTGTCACAATGTTAGTCTGCATACTCCTCCGAAACGGGTGGACCGATTCTCATGAAATTTTCTGTGCATATCGGGTAAGTCTGAGAATCGGCCAATCTATCTATAAATCTATTTTTCATATGTACCACGGGCGAAGCCGGGGCGGGCCGCTAGTAATATCATACTAACTATTATTTTAAATGAAATAAATAAGATCATCACCAAAGATAAACATTTCCCTCTTTATCAAAGAGATGAGAATAAAATCTGGCTTCCTTTGTGATTTGATATTATACAACAATTTCCGCTCTACGTCCGTAAAAATTTATTCAAGAAAAACCTGTGCAAAATATCTTCCTCTCTCTGTAGCGGATGCAAGTACCTATATTATACGTAAATTTCACTGCATTCTATTTATTTTATTCTTGATAAAGTTTTTAATTGTAGAGTTTTAAAAACAATCTAATATTGGGTTTTGTATAGTGTAGCAAATAAATTATTTTACAGACATCATACTATACCGGTTTTAAAAATGAGACTAGAAAATTCTCTTAGAGGCTACCTTTCTTCTTTAAAAAGTTGAAGTTACTTCGTTTCTGGGTAAAAGGAAGACAAACGTTTATTTATCCAATAAGGAGTTTACAGATCCTTTCGAATCGGCACTATTTACATATCGCTGATTCGGAAACATTTTCTACCCAGTAGGATTAACGAGAAATGCAGGTAAGTATTCTTCTATCGTATTGAGGCAGTGGTTAAAGGTCCCATCTGTTGTTTCATAGTGTATGAATAGTACAGTATTTAGTGTAGAGTATTCTTCTTTCTTACAAGTACAGGTCAATTAAGGAAAGCTGGCATGTTCACAGTACTCACACTTATGCAATTTTACTTACAGTATGTTCAAAAATAAATGCGACTCTAGTTTCATTTTAGACTTGAATTGTAAAATGGTGCGTTGTAGATAAATAAAAAATATAATTATGCAAATATAATTATGAAAGCTCTCATAATTTACCTGTAAAATTATAATTTAAACGTAAATCAATTGATGAACTTAATTATTTATTCTAATAATAATCAATTGGATAAAAGTATCAATTATCAAATAATAATTAAATTTCAGGTCATAAAAACAATACAAATAACACGTGTACGCTCACTCCCAACACACGGATGGTTGTTTTGATAATGATTTAAATAACGGACGTCTTCTGCAGTTGCGGAGCAGTCTTGTCCTGACTTTGGTCGAGTAAAGATATCTAAGAAATATTATATTTGTAGTTATTCCATATTTTTCTAACAAGATCCTTATCATCCAAATTTCCACATTGGTGAGAAAAATTGACATTTCTAATGAAAATGAACAAAAAATTAAATTATTTTATTAAATACTGTAAAATAGTCTATAATTCTTCCGTTTACTGTATCACAAAATTCTTCATAGATTTTTAGATATTCGTACTACACCAATTACTTCACCCTGTATTTATAAACAATTGCAAAATAAAAGCTACACATAGGCCGGGAGATACTGACACAAAATTTCGGGTCATTTGTAACAGAATGGCGGTTCTACAGGGGTTACGCAATGACAAAAAGAAAAATGATGGTCAGAACGCTGGTACCGGCGGACTAGTCGCGTGGGCGTTAGTCGAACTCGTCGGATAAATAGCGAAAGTCAAACGATTTGTAACACAAAAATTTTAGAATTTACCGATAGCCCATAAAAAAGATGTAGGCGGTAGTGTAATGCCATACTTTTCCGGTGTAACTACGAATAAAATCTTACAAAAAGAAAAAAATCTTATACACATTCGCCACCTGCCACAGGTATGGCATTATCACACTTCTATTTATAATCATTCAGGAGTTGTTGAAAAAAAAATGTAGGGTGGTACACATCGTTTGGCGAGAAAAAAAAATTCAAAAATTTGCAGATTTTCCGCGGTATGGCGACTATTTGGAATCGTCCGAAAAGTATGGCATGGCGATTTTAGTAAATGGCTGCACGACGATGGTTAACACTTAACTGTGCAAAAGTTAGCCCGGTACAAATGGTTGAATTGTTTTTTTAAATTAACGCATTCACGTCGGTAAGGCGGACTGTAAGACACATCGTAAAAGTATGGCATGACACTACCGCCTACATCTTTTCTGTCCACCGGTACCAGCGTTCTGACCATCATTTTTAGGGTTCCGTAGCCAAAATGGCAAAAACGGAACCCTTATAGTTTCGTCATGTCCGTCTGTCCGTCTGTCCGTCTGTCCGTCTGTCACAGCCGATTTACTCGGAAACTATAAGTACTACAGTGATGAAATTTGATGGGAATATGTGTTGTATGAACCGCTACAAAAATATGACACTAAATAGTAAAAAAAAGAATTGGGGGTGGGGCCCCCCATACATGTAACTGAGGGATGAAATTTTTTTTATCGATGTACATACCCGTGTGGGGTATCAATGGAAAGGTCTTTTAAAATGATATAAAGTTTTCTAAAAAACATTTTTCTTAAAGTGAACGGTTTTTGAGATATCAGCTCTCAAAGTCGTAAAAAGTATGTCCCCCCCCCTCTATTTTTATAACTACGGGGTATAAAATTCTAAAAAAAATAGAGGTGATGCATGCTAATTAACTCTTTCAACGATTTTTGGTTTGATCAAAGTATCTCTTATAGTTTTTGAGATAGGTTGATTTAACTGTAATTTATTATATTTGCTGCTACGGAACCCTTTGTGCGCGAGCCCGACTCGCACTTGGCCGGTTTTTTATTTTTGTCATTGCGTACTAAGACCCCTCTAGACCGCCATCCTGTTACAAATGACCCGAAATTTTGTGTCAGTATCTCCCGGCCTAACATGTGCAATGTGTAAATGTGTTGACGTTCCAGCTCTTCTTAATATAGGTATAATCCTCTTAGAAATGACTATTTTCTAAACTAATATTATAAAGAGGAAAGGTTTGTAATTATGTATGTATGTATGTATGGTTTTCACGCATAAACTACTGGACCGATTTCAAAAATTCTTTTACCATTAGAAAGCTGCATCTTCACTGAGCAACATAGGCTAGGTTTTATCCCGGATATCCCACGGGAACGGGAACTATGCGGGTTTTTCTTTGAAAACGCGGGCGAGGCCGGGGCGGAAAGCTAGTAATTTATAAACAAATGTGAAAATAAATTATCATTCCAAAACAACAAAGATAAATGAATAACTTTATTCGAATGACCGCATCAATCATAGCAGAATCTATTGTTCAGAAAGCACACACCATCCATATTTAATCATAATTCAAATGTAAATAAATGAATATGTACAATGTACATACCGCAGTATTTAAAATAGAGTGGTAACATAACCGAATTATACCGTGCAGCACCAAAGCAAATATCTTTGTATTTACATTGCAAATTAAATGTATGAGCCACGAAAATGCAGTGGACATATCATTTAATAACGTAAGCCTCCATATATGTAGTTATTATGAATTATTCATGATACAGATGTTAATTAACTCAAACAGATACTTATTGATGCGCAGTCATAATAATTTGATTGTTGTTTTTCAAATTATAACAAAATTTACATACTGATAATTTGAATTAAACAATATCCACTAATCCTTAATTTTAATTACATTTGCAGAAAGTTATAAAGAAATAAAAATCCTTGATGATATTTATCAAAAACTGTAATAATTTAACAAAATGCTTAAAATAACAAAGGATGTTTAGCTACAACACAACTGCATTGTCTAAAAAATAGAACGACCCATAACACCCCAAATTAACAAGACAACTAAG